>NC_141158.1:131577576-131764242 GCF_053477565.2 Lygodium microphyllum
TTGATGGTACGAATTATGCCTATCGAAAGAGCCAAGTTTGGCCGGTATTGGTGCAAAAATCATAGATAAAGCCACTAAGGATGCATGGCGAGCAGCCTGAAATTATGACTGATGTGATGAATGGGATGAGCTTGATGAGTTATGCAAGTCCACCCTCATCTTGTCTCTCATTGAAGAGGTACATTATAATGTGGTTGAGAAAGCACAAAGTGCTTGGCAGCTTTGGGATAAAATTAAGAACCTCTATGACAAGAAAAGTCCAGCAAGTCAGATGTATTGGCTGAAGTAGCTTATGGACCTGCGCATGAAGGAGAATAAGACAATGTTTGCTCATTTGAGCCAGCTCCATGCTATTCTCAAGAACTTGACTTTGCAGGGTATTACCTTTAATGATGAGGTTACTCCGTTGTTTTTTCATGGGACTCTGAGTGAGTCATAGGATGTATTCCGCACTGCTTTATGCGCTCCTACTACTATTTTGAACTTGCCCGATGTAGAGAGTGCAAGAAGAGATCAACCATAAGAACTTAGATGCCTCTCGTGTATCGCATGCTTTGAATGTTAGAGGCAGAGATGGTAAGAATGACTGTGCATATGGATGTGGCAAAGACTTGCAAAAGTTTAGGTCTAAGGTTGCGTGGTAAGTTGCGTAGCAAGTCTCGTGGGAGAAATGCTAATGTGACATGTCATCATTGTGGCAAGAAGGGTCACATACGCCCACAAGATAAGGGGAAAGACAAAGTATAGGAAAATTCCTCTGATCGGAGCATGGTACCTGCGAAATCCAGTGTGAAAATAGAGGAAATCAATGTAATGTAGACTAATGACTCCGATGGGGAGTACATACTTACAGCTAGTTCTTGTGATGCTACATTGTTGACCGATGTTCACTCTATGTATGCCCAACGCTGGCTTTTGGATTCTGGTGCTTCATTTCATGTTACACCATGCCATGAGTGGTTCCACTCCTACCACACTATCTCTGGCTGAGTTCGCTTGGGTGATGACAGGTCACTTGATATTGTTGTCATTGGGGATGTATGGCTGCAGTTCTCTACTGGCAGTACTTTTCTGTTACGGGATGTACATCATGTACCTACGCTTACACGCAGTCTTATGTCTGCAAGGCAACTTGATGATGTTGGGTTTCATGTATCTTTTGGGGATTCTGCCTAGAAGATCACCCGTGGAAAACTTGTGCTTGCTAGAGGTGCTAAGGCTAGTAGCCTGAATCCTCTTGTAGTTGATGGATCCTTTGTTGATCATGTTTTGTTAGTGGGCTCTATCCCACATGTATCTCTTTGGCATGCCTGTTTAGGCCATATGTCCTTGAAGGAAATGAAAATGCTTTCTAGTTTGCAGTACTTACCGCCCCTTGACTATGCATGTTTTGATTCATGTGAGCATTGTCTTTGTGGTAGACAAACTAGGAATATGCATAAGAAGTCTGGTAGGACACGCATGAGTGAGCCCTTGGCATTGGTACATTCAGATGTATGTGGATCCATGCCCTGTCAGTCTATGGGTGGTGCAAAGTTTTTTGTGATGTTCATTGACAATTTTTTGCGTAAAGTTTGGGCTTACCCCATTAAGCTTAAATCAGATGTCTTGGCTGTGGTTTAGAGATGATTTGCATTGGTTGAGAACCAGACTGGGCATAGGTTGAAATGCCTTAGGACTAACAATGGGGGAGAATGTGTCACGTGCTTTTGAGCAGCTATGTGATGAGAGGGGTATTAAGCGTCAGCTGACCGCCCCCTATACCCCACCTCGAAATGGTTTGGTTGAGTGGATGAATAGAACCATCCAGGAGTGTGTACATAGTATGCTTAGTCATGCAGGCCTACCACATAACTTTTGGGCTGAGGTAGTCAGCACAGCTATGTATATCATAAATAGATCACCTTCCAGTGGTTTGGATTTCCAGGTTGCAGAGGAGGTATGGACTGGGAAAACTCTGTCTTATGCGCATCTATGTGTCTTTGGATATGAGGCATTCTGCCATGTGCCTAAGGAAAAGCATAGTAAGCTAGATTCTAAGAGTGTCAAATACATTTTCATTGGCTATGGAGATGCATGAGAGATGGGTTACCGTCTATGGGATCCACAGGTGCAGAAAGTCATCCGCAACCATGATGTAGTCTTCCATGAAGACAAGATGCATAGGCAGCTTGAAAAAGTGGTCGAGATACACATGGTTATATTCCAAGAGGAGCCTCATAGCCAGTTCGACAGCTTGTAGCAAGATTCGGTACACATGGCCAAGGTGTTGGATAGGATATTGGACAGGGGCAGCAGCATCTGCTGTGAGAAGGTCTACTAGAGATATGCATTTGCCTAATAGATTTGAGCTCTCGATGCTTTATGTCTTGGTTACAGATGTAGGAGAGCCTCTCACCTATGATGAGACTATGCATAGGGGTGATAGTCACTCTTGGGAGAGGGCTATGTAGTCTGATATAGACTCCTTGCATAAGAATATGACTTGGGATTTGGTTTCCTTGCCTGCTGGCAAGAAGACTTTGCTGTGCAAATGGGTGTACAAGTTGAAAAGTACCCCTGGAAACCCCAAGCCAGCTTATGAGACAAGACTTGTTGCTAAGGGTTTTAAACAGGAGCATGGAGTTGATTTTGATGAAGTCTTTTCTCCTGTGGTCAAGATGACCACCCTACACTTGGTTTTGCCCTTAGTCGCACAACTTGACTTGGAGACTTGGACATGTATCAGATGGATGTCAAGACTGCATTTTTGCATGGAGATTTGCATGATGAGATATACATGGAGTAGCCTAAGGGCTTTGCAGAACCTGGCAGGGAGCACCTAGTGTGCAAGTTGAGGAAAAGTCTTTATGGCTTGAAGTAGGCACCTAGGGAGTGGTATCATAAGTTTGATGCCTTTATGCAATCACAGGGCTATAGCATGAGTGCTATGGATCTGTGTCTTTATACGAAGACAGCTCGTGATGGCTCATTGCTTATTTTGGTACTTTATGTGGATGATATGTTGATAGCATGGAAAGCTCATGATGAGCTGGATGCTCTTAAATCCCAGCTAAAGAAGAGCTTTGAGATGAAGGAATTGGGACAGGCCTCTCACATTCTTGATATGCACATTAAGCATGATAGGCATGAAGGACTACTCTACCTCTCACAGAGGGACTCACAGAGGGAGTACATTCATAAAGTCCTTCAGTGTTTCTGCATGTAGGACGTCAAGCCTATTAGCTGTCCATTACCTTCTTATGTGAAGGTTTCATAGGCCAATTGTCCACAGACAGATGAGCAGAGGGCCGAGATGGCCAAGATCCCTTATGCATTAGCCATGGGTAGTTTGATGTATGCCATGATAGCCACTCGTCCAGATATTGCCTTTGCGGTTGGTGTTGTGGCATGCTATATGGCTACACCTGGCAAGAAACATTGGGATGCTGTGAAGGGTATCATGAGATACCTGAAGGGCATAGTAGATATGTGTATTTGCTATGGCAGCCATGATACAAGAGTTGTGGGGTACACAGACTCCAATTATGCAGGACATGCAGATAGTAGGAAGTCCACTTTTGGCTATGTATTCACCTATGCTGGAGGTGCTGTCTCTTGGATGCCTAGGGTTCAAAAGTGTATGGATCTCTCTACCACACTGAGGCCGAGTATGTTGCAGCCATTGAGGCTTGCAAGGAGGTCATATGGTTGGGCTGTTTGGTTCATGACCTTGGGATTGATGCTATACCTATGCTGCATTTGGATTCTATGAGTGCTATTCAGCTAGTCAAGGATCAGGTCTTCCATGCAAAGACAAAACACATTGAGGTGAGGTATCACTTCATACGTGGGGTCATGGAGGACAAGTCTATTGACCTTTTTAAGATCTCCACTGATGAAAATCCTGCAGATCTGCTCATGAAAAGCCTCACTACTGAGCACTTTGCCTTCCTTAGGAGATTGATGGGCATTGGATGAGATTATGTTTTTCCTCATCCTGTTGTACGTGTACATTGTACTGTCTTTTTCTTTTTCTTTTCACTCCTCACTGGGATAGATTCACTTTTAATAAGCAGGAGGTTATTGGGGGTAAAGGCACCTCTACCTAGCCGCTCGTGTATTACTACATTGACAGCACCCATCACTGCACAGTGCAGTAGCGGGCGCCTATCACTGTCACTTTATTCTTTATTCTTTTAGTGACACTTTGAATAAAGGAAGGCTCGGTCACACATTGTGACTGTTGGAGTTCCCATTTGTGTCTCTCTTCTTGCTCTTGCTCCCCACCATAGCTCTTCCAACCAAGCTTCGATCCTTCTCACCTTTTAGGGAGGGATCAAAATAGTATATAGCTATCCACAAACAATAGCTACAATAGAGTGCTCAAAATAAGGTGTTTGCACTCAAAGAAACTGCTCATAAATAGTATTCAAGATTGTTGTCCACCAAACTGTAGTAAATGACCATACACATCAGTAGGCAAATAACCAATAGAGTAAACTCCCACTACTAGGAATATCTAGGTAGCAATCTCGAATATATAGAATGCAACTAGTAGTGTAGCAACTAAGTACCAGGAACTATCAAAGCATACAGAGTGTCATATACATAGATACACACAACCAATGCATGTCAAGCATCCACAACTAACAACCCAATGACAATGATAGGTACAAGGTATCCAAATTCTCAAAAGCAAATCAGCCCACAAGAGTCAGTATTTGAAAGAACATTGTATGCATATATCCATTGAGCATGTACATGAGCAAGAGACTCCCACTTTCTCTCTAAAGAACCAAACTCTACAATAAAAAATACAAGTGTCTCCAATTGGAATTGAGTCCAATTTGTCCAAGAGCCAAGCAAAGCTCAATACAAAATGCTCATAACATCTGGGCAACCAAGATAGACGATAAGTACATTTGGGAGTATATACATCCGATACGTCTTCAACCTGCAAGTGTAGGATCACTAAAGAAAATTTTCAAAGCCCAAATACATCCAACAGAGCTCAAATACAAGGCTCAAAGTGCATCATAAGATATCCAAGAACATACATTAATGCCAAGCATCTGTATAAGCATGTAGAATACCTGAAGTACTTGTAAGTATCCAAAGCATAAAGCTCACTATTGTGTGCTTGCTATCCAAATTGTTATTACAACAATAAAAGCTTCTAAAACTCAGCTAAATGAGATCTATCCAATAGAATACCATCTCAAAGCATCCCTATAATATCCATGCATCAAAACAGCATCACATAAGCATTATGGAACTCACTATTTGCTATCGCCATTGTGTACAATAGGTCTATAGCAAACTATGAATGTATTATTGATCAATAACTTCATCAAATAGTGCTTAACAGAAAACCAAGCAATGCCGAGATGAATGCTAAGTAGTGTGCCAAGTGGAGTAGAAGGAGCAGTAGTAGAAGCACGGATAGAGATAGAAGCAATGACTAAAGGAGGAGCAGTAGAAGTAGGGATGGGGGTTGAAAAATCAATGCAAAATGTGATGGCTACTCTAGCCTCTCTACTAATGCTTCTCACTTGAATGACCACTAATGGATGCTCAATGAAGCCTATTGAAGCCGCAGAACATCTTAAAGGTTGGAAACAAGTTGAGACTCAATGCTTACCTTGGAAGGATTAAGGGTGGGTGGCCATGAAAGCTTGAAGTGAAGCTCTTCTTCCCAAGCTAAAGGACGTGACAAAGAAGTTCCTTGAATGCTTGCTCTAATACCAGTGGAGTAGAAGCTCAAAGCACGAGCAAAAGCAATAAGGGACCAAGAGCTATGAGGTTCATGTAAGAAGAGAGAGACTACTATGTGGGAAATTTAACATCACAATGTGTGACCTACCTTCCTTTATTAAATTGCCACTAAAACAATAAAGAATAAAGTGACAATGATAGGCACCACATCACCTATAGTGTATAGGTGTGTATGTACAATATATAAGTAAATGTAGCCGGCTAGGCACAAGCAGCCTCAACCCCCAACAACCTAGCCATAGGACGAATTCCATCAAGGAAGTCAACCTCTCACTTCCTATATATGCATCCAAAACATCTTTAGTTTTCTAATTAGGGTCCTAGCACAATTATTTTAGACATTCAAAGTTAGCTTCCTTAATTAGCCCTCTAGAACAAGTTCATTTCATGCCTTTAGATCTCATGGAAGAAAATAAGGGAGAATAGTCTTTTGAAAACAATCTTTTACTTCAAACAATATAAATACAAAGGCCATCAGCCTTTAATCGTTATATCTTGTCCTTAAGAGGATACAACACTAGCTCTAGGCAAAAACCTCCCTATATTGAGCTAATTGCTTTACTCTAGACTAGAACTATGAGTACCATGCCTTCACTAAACCATTTGTTAACTAGTATAGAGACCTTACAAAATGGTTTCAAGCTTGAAAGTCATTGATCCCATCCTAGACCCATGAAAATCTCCCTAAAGATCCGCTAATTATCACAGTCTTGAATGATCATTCCCACCTTGTGGAGCTATACCTCTTGTCTACAGGCTTGGTCCAAGGGTTTTTGGAACATAACTATTTCCTAATAGCAAAACTCAATAGTGTGCTTGGGGTTAGCCACCCCCACTTCCTTACCCTTTGTTCGAACGCAATCCATTAGTATCTTTCTTTGGAAAAACACAAGCAAGGCAACTAGTACTTCAAAACAATACTTGTAAATAGTTCTTTCCAAACAATGCTTTTTTCCTAGTTACATCTAACAAAGCAAATATAATTTCAATAACTACAAAAGTATACTAGCTTTCATCATTATAAATTGATTAAGTATTTTGATTTATGTGTCTCAAGGTCTATCTGTTTCAAAGGGGGTCTTCTTTTGAGTTTACATTGAGTTCCAACAATACTAATTTCAAGTGAAATAACTTGAGTGGAGTCACTTGATAAATAAAGGATGGAGACAAAAGAGGGGTTTTGTCCATCATCACAACCACTTGCTTTGTTTTTGTCATTATTGAGATTTACTCTACAATGGTTTTTCTTGTTCTTGGGGCCATCTTATCACAATGGTTTGAATCATGATCTTGATTAGCTCTCAAATTAGAGTAGATGATAGTGAGTTTTGGCTAGAAAAAAGTGATGGATATAGGTTTGTAATGGTTAGAAGTAGGGCTCTTGGGTATGAGGGTATTAGGGTGATGTTGGGCAAAGAGAGTAATATGTAGAACGTTGGGCATGAGCCATCGTAGAAGAGATTGTCGAAGAGCTGTACCCACGGAATTACGGATCTCAAACTGAGATCAACAAAGAGGTTGTGGCCAATATATCAGAGAGATAAACCCAAGGTAGGGAAGCTCTATTTGAGGTTGGTAAAGATCTTAGCTCCTATCTCCTCTCTCAACATCATGGTCTTGTCTTGGACTCACTATGTATGTATATTTGAGGGGGTAAGAGGAGGGGGTTTATATAGTTTGTCAAGGATGGGGTGGGGTGAGCTTGTGTGTGTGTGTGTGTGTGTGGAGGGGGATGCTTTCTTAACATTCGGCAACATTTATCATTGATGACAATGGGGGAGGAAGAGGGGGAAGTTTATTTTGAGAAGTTGAAGTGATAAGCATGATGGCCGATTCTTTTTCATTGCTAGTTTTTATGGCTTGAATAAAAATATTTAATTTTTATGTATTATTCATTCTTTTTTTTATGGTGGTTGAGTAGTCTAGACCATAATGCTACACATAGTAAACAATAGTAGTGAGGACACTCTCCTTGTAACTTATGCCTAAGGCGGTGAACAAGGCATATATCTTGACATACTTGGCAACAAGGCCATGAAGGCTTCATTCATAGGAGGTGCAACCCTTTGTTTGAAGGAAAAACTTCTAGGAGGTCACCCATCCTAGTACTATTATCACTTGAGTGTAATTAATAGGAAGGTGACTAACCTTCAATTTAAGCCACGTTGTTGTTACCACAAAGAAAGTTTTCAAAACCTTGTGTTTTCAGGCACCTCCCACCTATGAATTGGCATATAACTCCTCATCGATAGTGACTTTTATCCTCATTATTATGGTCAATGTACTTGTAAACTTTAACTTATTAGTGAGTGTAATTTCATTTAGTGTACCAAGGTGGCAATACATTACAATCATTAACATTGCAACAAATGCTAAGCCACTATATTGGCCAATGTCTTCTTGAGCCAAGATATATTGTTGCTTCAAGTGTTGATGAGACAAATGCTAAGGGCAAGAATTGCATTATTATATTGCAAGAATTTTGGGTACATTACAATTTATGATATCTTAGAAAAAGTAAAACCTTTGTTTATGAAGCCTAAATAAGAGTTTTCAATTTAAATTAAGCCAAATTCTACATTCTAACTTTGGAATGTTGACAAGAACCTTTCATATGAATTAAAGAATATATAGAAAGAGGTGTAGTTGACAATAGCTTTCCTTCATTGGTTACCTCTTGTTACATAGAGTTGATACTCCAATAGATGCATAAACTAATACCTCCTTTATGTATAGAACCTACAAAGCCTTGTACCCATGGGGTCTATAATTTTCTTCCAAATAAATATGGATTATGCAAATATGCTTCTTTGTGTCTAAGTTAGTCCTAATATGTTTAATGAAGGCATATAGTACAAGGGCTGCTTAAAAGCTTTATATAGACTTAATAAGGCTTAAAAGCAAGCTACTTCAATATGAGTTTCCCAAAGGAAGTACTATTAACACCTTAATTATGCATTAAGGTTTTATTAAAATCCTTAAGTGATTTTGAAGGGATGGTAATGGTAGAGTAAATCTGGGCCGTTAACGAAGGCCAACATCAATGGTGGTGCAAGTGTCTCATGCGATGTTGGGGACTAGTGCTTGACGATATTGGTCACTGCTACCTTGTATGTTTGAAAAGAAAAGATTTTTTTTTAAAAAATAGCATTTTCTTTTAAATGAAAAGTAACTTAAGCTTTATTCAAAGCTTAAAAGCCTACTTAGGCTGAAATGCAATAAGCTGATGAGATGACTATGTGTCATCCATCAAGGGAAGAGTACGAGAAGCTGATGATTTGGAAAGTAAGTGGTTGTTTTGTAAAATCACATCAGTGGCAAACATCAGTGGCAAAGAAAGACTGATGCAAATGATTTTATTTGTGACCATGTGGTCTCTATAATTGAATCCGTCTACCTGGGACCCATAAACCACATGTTGAAGCTCTAAACTGGCAGGTAAAAGAGTGATGCCCTTTGTTGGATGATGAGGAGGTCTATAAGGATGGATGTATGACTTCCTTCTTGATGTCAATTCTCAAACCAAACACCTTACTCTGATACCAATATTGTAGTCCTTCACCATACAATAAATATAAAGAACACAAATTAAACAAGAGAGAAAATAAAGAAAAACACGTACAAAGCAAGAGAATGGTAATATTGATTATGAGGTCTCTAAGGATAGATATATGACTCCCTTACAAATAAATTAAATAATTTTGTTTGTGTGGCCATACAATTATAAATAACTCTATGCTATGGAAGCACCCAAAAAAAAAAACATTGTGCACTAAAATATGCTCTACTAAAAGAAATTCCTTCACATAACTCGTTCTAATAATCTGCTCACCACAATACAAAACACATCAGTTCCTTGATGTTTTTCTACCAAGCAAATAAGAACTAGTGTCACATGTAGTGCTATGTGCAATGTCACTATCATGTGGCAAATAGACACTATCATGTAGCGCTACATGCAACGTCACTATCATGTGGTAAATAGACAAATGAAAATCCATAAAAATAAATAAGTTAAAATCATAGTATCTTCATAGCAATTATCATAGTACGCTAAGGGATCCTCCAAATGTAATAAAGCTTCCTTTAATACACCATATGGTCTAGGTTTATTGTTCTTAGTCAAAATACATTTTGGTATTTAGGGAAATATTTATCCTTCTCCCCCATATCTTGACAAGATGTGTCATTTAACCATCCATTAGTGTCTAAAAGATTATTTTTCACACGTTCAAGTTGAAACCATATTGCAATATTTTTAGCACTCAATTCTTGGAAATTGACTACCCCAAGTTGATGGCATCTTGAAGGGGTATTGAACATGAATAGAAATCACTTTACTGTGAGTTGTAGGGCCAGTGTTCATTTTTGTGACATTTCACATATTAAGTGCATACTAGATGGATTGTAAGGTCTTTCCAATAGATGCTCACATCTACCCTTTATTACGTGCAAATCACTTTTATATCAGACAATGGACCCATAAAGACATTAGTGAAGGGACAATTCTAGGTATTGAAAATGACACACAAAATGAAAACCCTTTTTTTTGTTAAAGCCTAGACATTCTCATGTTTTTCACAAGGCATTAGAAACCTTTAATCCTTGTCCTTGAATAGTTGCCAACAAGTGATCGACTTGGATGGGAATTAGATGGATAAATTAGGGTGATTGATTTAGTATTATCGACATAAGCATCATTGTTATTATTGATACAAAAAATGGAGCTACATGGCATAATACTCCAATACTAGGTGTGGTATTACTATTGTTAATCCTGCTCCAATATCCTTATATAACTATATGGGAAATTGTTGACTCTATCTTTGTAAGGCCCCCATATGAGAAGAAGCACATGTACCTAGTAGGTCCTGATTTCAACATCACATGGCAGTTGAATGTGCTTAGATGGCTAGAGACAAACCATAGAGGAGGTTGGCCTATTGTTAGCTTGGCTACATGTATGTGTACAATCATTACTATAGTAGGTTCTTGTTTGGAGGGTTTGTCACAACATGGCTTTTCTCGCCAAACTTCTTGGGGGACGTGCAAGGAGGGGTGGAGATTATACTAAACATCGTGTGTGATTCATGGACCTATAGAATAAACATTCAATGATCAATTTTGGTTGCACACTCAAAAAGCATGTATGCAACACTCTATTTAGCATGTCAGTTTGTGGGTCGTTTTACAAGCTTTAGCAATGCCTTTCTGTTTACATAGCCTTTGCTCTCTCTTGGTTCCTATGTGTTATCAAAGTTTCCTAACAAAAGCACATGATTTTAAAGCATCATAGATCTATTTAAACATCTACAATAATCAAATTTTTTGATTCCCTATATTCTATGTTTGTTGTTGATAAATTTCCTATACTCCATCACATTTTATTTTCTTAGATGCTTTCAAAGCTTATGATCAAATCAAGTATATCTACTAGAGATTCATGTTGCAAACATACTTTCTCTTGTTTGTATTTCTACATGCAGGAGTGAAGGAAAGCTTGACAACACATGAAGCCCATATTCACATATTAGAATTTAGTCCAACCGAAATGAATTGATGGGATGGAGTAGAACAAATGTCATTGTCCTATGTCAAATTGTGATGACTCGACCTTGACATCTATACAACATGTTTATATTACTCCCAAGCATGGATAATACTCAAAGATCAACATGAAACAACAAACAAGAGGAAGTAGAATCTTGAAAATCAATTGCCTCTTGAGAAGATATCTAAGAGTGAATGTGTTGAAATGTTCATCACTTGAGCCAAGGACTTGAGAGACAAATGACAACTATTAGAAGATCAAATGAAGATATTGCACAAATATATCTTATAATGCTAGCTTGAAAACTTAATAGCTCAGTTACTTCACTAAATACAGGTGAGAGTTCCTTTACTCAACTTTTGGGATTTCTACTCAATCCTACAAGAGGAAGAATTACAACAAGAGATGAGACTATATCTAGAAGGAGAGGATGATGCTTTCTTTGTAAATTCAAGAGAACTTTGTTAACCTTTTTTCATTTGTTCAATAGATAAGAAGAAGCAAAATATGAATTATTTCCTTTTGTCACTTGGAGTTACTAAAGAGCTATCAAATGCATTTTATATGCAATATATAAAGAGGAACTTACTTTCTATTGTGATAATAATTGATCATGATATGAACATCCAATTTGATAAGAGTGGTGCAAAAATAGCAAATGGCTAAGGGTGTACTTGTCAGTAGAGTGACTCAAAATTACAACTTGTATTAGTTCATAGCTCAAATAGTAGAAGTTGGAATAGATACAAGCAAGTTTTAGCATGAGAGATTTGGTCATCTAAGCACTCCTATTCTGAAAGAAATGTTTAAGTATAGATCGGTTGAAGATTTACCTTGAGTAACATATTTCCTAGATGCATGTGATTCTTGTATAATGGGCAAGTAGCACTGGTGGCCCTTTCTCAAGATGAAGAAACAAGTACATGTGACAACAGATAGAGCATATAAAATGGAAGTGTGTGAGAAAGAATGATAATTCATATATCTAACTAAAAATAATCATGCATAATACTCAAAATTTTGAGAAGAACATTGTGATGGGTGTCAGGAATGCATATGGGGCTTGCCCCATGCAGCTTATTACAAGTCCACCTATATTTTGTGTTGTGGATTTGTGTGCATTTTTGTGTTATGAGAATGAGGTTTCACCTCTCTGTGAACACGATTATATTAAAAACATTAGGATGACTTGCTAAGAATAGATTTGCATGGATAGCTTTTACAAATAATAGAGATATGCTCACTTCATACTTAGTTAAGGGCAATTCACACTTGAGGATGCTTAACCTTTTGAATGCTAAAGTTAACTTTTTGAATTCCAATCTACAAGTAATATTCTAGGCCATTCATATTCTAATTAATGTAACTTGCTACTACGAGTGATATTCTAGATCATACCTATTCTAATTAATGTAACTCTCTCCCTAGAAAATGATTCTCTTCGATTATAGAGTTGCTACTGCATGGAGATGAGGTGTTTCAAATGGCAATCAACTCCTTATAATGGCTCTCTTTTTTCAGTACACTAATGAAATCTACAGCCATCTTCCAAACAAACTCCTCTCTCACCTCATGCATCTTCAATGCTTCCTCTTCTACACTTCTAGCTATTCTTGTCAATGCCATACTTATGGTCCTCTCTCACCTCATGCATCTCCAATGCTCCATGATCTTCTTGCAAGTCCATTGCCAAAGTGGTGGTTCTTTTCTTGCTCCATCTAAATTGGGAATTCTATTTCTAGCCTCTTCATACTTCTTACTAGGTGCTCCATGCTTAGATTATCATGGTGCTTTGAACTGAGAGAATTGCCAGTGCTTTGCATTGGCATAAGTAACAATTAGGGTGCTTCACTTCCTAAGGCATCTTCATGCGGCAAGAAGGAACATAAAAGCTATTGTATTTGGGCTCTGTGTGTGTGTGTGTGTGTGTGTGTGTGTGTGTGTGTGACATTCTAAAAATTAATTATTCATAAATAATACACACACATATATCTATATATGTATACTTATATACATAAATAGAAATTACATATATAAAGATATAATTTATCATAAATAAATAAATAAATAAATATATGTATTGTAATACATACACAATATAAATATGTAGTAGATACATACATGTGTGTGTGTGTGTGTGTGTGTGTGTGTGTGTGTGTGTGTGTGTGTGTGTGTGTGTGTGTGTGTGTGTGTGTGTGTGTGTGTGTGTGTGTGTGTGTGTGTGTGTGTGTGTGTGTGTGTGTGTGTGTGTGTGTGTGTGTGTGTGTGTGTGTGTGTGTGTGTGTGTGTGTGTGTGTGTGTGTGTGTGTGTGTGTGTGTGTGTGTGTGTGTGAACACATTGTATACTAGCACAATAGGAACAATTCAAATTTAAGTATTATATCAAAGTCCAATTAAGATTGACTACATTTTCTTAAAACCTAGATGCCAAGCAAAAGTTTCGAGAATACAATGTATAGAATAAGGAGATCAAGGCAAGAGGGAGGGACACCATATATTACATACAAAATCAAATAAGCTAGTTATTAATAAGGACTAAGGAATCATGCTTATGTTGCAAATTCAACCACAACATCTGGTTGCTATCAGAATTTTCCTCTAGCCACATAAGATTACCTTCTTTGTTTCCATGATTCTAACCCAAAAGGGCAACATCTAGAGCTTAGAGTGAAGCAAGAAGTAGTAGGTGTAGTTTTGGAGGTTGAAGTGTAAAGAAGTTGGATATTTATAGGCATGTGGCCTTAGAATATATCATGGTATAAACCAAACCAATAATTCATAAAAAGAGAGGGATAAAGGTGTGGGAGCTCTCGCTCAACTGCCAAGACCCACAGATCGCTTATTGCTTCAAGCGTTCCAAGTCGAACACTAATGGCTACCTCTCACATAGTCGAGGCGCTATCTATCTACGGGTGTAGTGAGCTTACCTCCATGCCCGATTGAGTTACCTCCTTTCCCAAGCACTCCTGTAGCTCCACGATGCAAGTGCAAGCTTCAAGCAAGCTCCATCCTCAAGCTCCACGCTTCAAGCTCCATTGCCGCGAGCAAGACAAGAGAAGAGAAGAGAAGAGAAGAAGAGAGGAGAAGATGGAGAGCTTCTCCTCCCTAGTCCCTCACCCTCACACACTCACTCCCTCACACTCTCACACTCCCTCTCTCAAGCACAAGCTCAAGCAAGCAAGAACAAGAAGAAGAAGAAGAAGAAGAGGAGAGCTACTTTTGGCCACACACAAGATTGAGCTTCTCATTTGTTGGGGGTAAAGGCGCCTCTGCCTAGCCGCCCGTGTATTACTACACTGACAGTACCCGCCATTGCACATTGTAGGTGGTAGGCACCTGTCACAGTCACTTATTCTTTATTCTTTTAGTGACAGTTTGAATAAAGGAAGACCCAGACACACATTGTGGTTGTTGCAGTTCCGATTTGTGTGCTCTCTCTTCTTGTTCTTGCTCTCCGCCATAGCTCACTTCCAAGCAAGCTTCGATCCTTCTCACCTTTCAATTGGTATCAGAGCGAGGCTTCCCAACCTTCCACGCTTGGTTTGTGGCATTCTTAGCTTCCATTCAAATACCTACAGCATTGGGTCTCCTTCCCGGTAGCCATAGCCGACCTTCTCGAGCATTCGGCCTATTGAGGCACCCTCAGGGCATTACTATAGAGGTATTGAAGTGTTTTTTAAGTGTTTTTCTTCAATTCTCAGGTTGCAGTCAAATAGGGCAGCTATAGCTCAAACCCTTGGAGCTTGGATCTTGCTCCCTCTTGCATTTGGGCACTTGAGGCTTGTTGTCGGCCTCCCTGGGCACTCCCCGGAGCCTCCAACCACTTCCGTTGAGGCCATGTGGATGCAAAGAGAAAAAGAAGGGATCAAAAAATTTGCGTCATTTTCTTTGGCTGTTCTGGACAGCACATTACAACAGATCACCTACTCCTGATTGATGGCTATGTCATGCTTCTTCAGGCTTAGCAATGCACTTGGCGATGGTCTCTAACTTTGGTTGAAGCCTCCTTAATCATTGGCATCAGTTTTGGGTCTAATCTGTACATTCCCAGGACTATTTACAACTATCCCACAGTCATGTTATGCAGAAGTAACATTGGCATCTAATGCTATGCTTGTTTGGGCACTTCTACTTAACCGGTTTGGTACCTATTGATGCCCAATTGTTTGGGGGATGCAAGGCACATGTTATGCCATCATTTTGGACTGATTTTCTTGCTGAAAATACTCATTTTTGAATAGTAAATCATTGTTGTACCACAGTGAGCTGAAGCCTATTATCTCATGTTTGGTTATGCCTATTGGTTTCGGGCTATGTCTTTGGGATATGCAATGAAGTATCGACCTTTGAGGTACGACATCGAGCTTGTCTTTGGTTTTGGAATGCTTTTGAGCATGTATTAAGCTCCAACTTGGTTGTTCTTCACTGGCATTTGGCTTCAGTTGGCATGCTTTGGACCGGTCTATGCCTATTGTCATTGCTTGACATTTAGGCCTCTTACATTTATGCTTTGGTCAGATATGGATGCCACTTGGTTTGTCCATGCTTGACAGTTACTTGGAGCTTTATCTTCAAATATATTTGAGAATTTTGGATCTACTACCATTACATTTAGTTGTCAGTTACATGCTCTGTTGAATGCTTTCAGGCTTATGCTTTATGGGTCTGAGATAGCTTGGGATTTATGCTCCAGATATACCCTGTTGAGATTTGGCATGTCTGATGCTATGTATTTGATGTATTAGAGTGTTGCTTGCTCCATTTGCATTTGACTTCACTTCCACTGGGGGCTTCTTGGTATATTCAGATGTACACAGAGTCTTATTTACAGATGAGCTTGAGCTTGTGGGACAATTACATGCATTTGCTCTCTTGAGAGCTTTATGTCTACAGTTTGTCTGTAGTGGGCTGATTTGATATGCCTCTTGGGGCAAGCACCTATCTTTGTCATAGGTTTGTCAGTTTTGTATGTATCTTGGATGGTTATGTATTGAGCTTCTTGCTCTATCAGTTGTGCTTGTGCTTGGTCTCTTCTCTTATCCCGAGACCCATTACATGCATGACTTCTAGACCTATGAGATGTCTCTTGCCTAACAGGTGATTGGTTTGACAGTTCTTGGTACCTTCTTGCCCCTGGAAACTCACTGTTGGATGTATCTTGCTACCTGTAGATTTTAAGCACTTCTATGAGGGCAATGCTTACTATTTGATGTTATCTTGGTCATATTTGGTGGGGACAGGTGCTTCTCTTGGTGAAATCTACCCTTTCAACCAGTTTTAGCAATGGTTTTAGTGCATTTTTTGCTAATTACAACAACCTGCAATTTTACTTTTTTGCTTTGATTTGGAATAGTATGGCTGGTCATTTGAAAGACACATCTCTCTTTAACATTACCAAGTTGGATGGTACCAACTATGGGTATTGGAAGTCCCAAATATGGCAGGTTTTGGTGCAAAAGTTGCAGATTAAACCCTTGCATTTCAAAGGTGTCAAACCTAAGGATATGGATGATGATGTTTGGATGGAAGTTGATGAGCTATGCAAGTCTACCATTATTTTGTCACTCTCAGAAGAGGTCCATCATAACGTTATTGAAGATGAGAATCAGAGTGCATGGGATTTATGGAAGAAGATTTAGGAGCTCTATGCACAGCAGAGTCCTGCGTCACAGATGTATTGGCTGAAGCAGTTAATGGACCTTCGCATGAAGGAGAGGACCTCCCTTTCATCTCATTTCAGCCAGTTTCATACGATCATGAAAAGTATATTGTCACAAGGTATTGAGTTCAAAGACAACTTGCACCCGTTGTTTCTGCTTGGCACCTTGCCTGAATCATGGGATGTCTTCCGTACTACCATGTGCACGAACAAGCTTGATGGGCTGAAAATCAAAGATGTTGAGAGTGCTTTATTGAACTAAGGAAATCAACATGAGAAACAATGATGCTTCCCACTCTTCACATGCATTGACCATTAGAGGTGGCAAAAATGGCAAGCATGATAATGATCATAAGTACAAGGACTCTCAGAAGTCCAGGTCCAAGTCACATGGTCGCAGTAAGTCCCGTGGATGGAAGTCTGATCTTACCTGTCATTATTGTGGGAAAGAAAGACATATTAGGCCGTAGTGCCATAAAATGCGCAATGATAAGTGCAAGGAAAAGGGAAAAGAAAAAGTGCAGGAAAAGTCTTTTGAGCATAGTATTGTACCTACAAAGTCCAGTGTGAAGATAGAAGAGGTTAATGCCACGTAGGCCACTGATTCAGATGATGATTACATACTTGCAGCTTCTTCATGCGATGCCTTATAGGCTTCTGAGATACATTCTATGTATGCACAGTGATGGCTCTTGGATTTGGGTGTGTCCTTTCATGTGACACCCTGTCGAGATTGGTTTCATACCTATCGTACCATGTCTGGTTATGTCCGCCTTAGTGATGACAGGTCTCTTGACAGGTCTCTTGACATCATGGGTATTGGAGATGTTAGGCTACAGTTTGCTTCTGGCAATTCTTTTGTTTTGCATGATGTATGCCATGTACCTGGGTTGACTCACAATCTTATGTCAACTGGACAGCTTGATGATGCAGGGTATTTTGTGTCTTTTGGAGGCTCTGCATGGAAGATTACTCGTGGCAGGCTTGCACTAGCAAGAGGTGCCAAGTCTGGTAGCCTCTATCCCTTACTTGTATCAGGAGCTACATTGGATCGCATTTTGTTTGTGGGTTCTATTCCCCATGTATCCCTTTGGCATGCTCGTTTGGGGCATATGTCTCTTAAAGGAATGAAAATGCTCAGTGCTTTGTAGTATCTTCTGCCTTTTGACTCTTCGCATTTTGATTCTTGTGATCATTGTTTGTATGGTTGGCAGGCTAGAAATACGTATAAAAATTCTGGTAAGAAACACATGGGTGAGCCCTTGGCTCTTGTGCACTCAGATGTATGTGGGTCCATACCCTATCAGTCACTTGGTGGGGCAAAGTACTTTGTTACTTTCATAGATGATTACTCATGTAAGGTTTGGGCTTATCCCATAAAAAGAAAATTCGATGTCTTAGACACATTTCAAGAAAATCCGATGTCTTAGACACATTTCAAGGTTGGCTTACATTGGCAGAGAACTAGTCTGGGAAAAGGCTCAAATGCCTAACATCAAATAATGGGGGTGAGTATGTATCACATGCTTTTGAGAAGTTTTGTGATGAGCGGGGTATTAAGCATCAGTTGACCGCCCCTTATACCCCACCCCAGAATGGTATGGTTGAACGCATGAATAGGACCATTCAGGAAAGGGTCTATAGCATGCTTAGCCAAACTGGCTTACCGCAACACTTTTGGGCTGAGGCAATTGCTACTGCAGTGCATCTCATTAATAGGTCGCCTAGCAGTGGCATTGACTTTCAGGTTGCAGAAGAGGTATGGACAAGCAATCCCCCCTCTTATGATCATTTGCGTGTCTTTGGATGTGAGGCATTCTGCCATGTGCCCAAGGACAAACGCAATAAGCTGAATTCTAAAAGTGTCAAATGCATTTTCATTGGCTATGGAAATGTAAGAGAGATGGTTATCGTCTATGGGATTCGCAGGTGCGGAAAGTGATCCGTAGCATAATGTCATCTTTCATGAGGACAAAATGCATATGCAGCCTGAGAAAGTGGTTGAGGTATGCAGAGTTATCTTCCAGGAGGAGCCACCTGCTCCCGTTCAGCCTGCTCCACGGCCAGCTAGACAGCACGCAACATCACCTGATGCTCATGGCCCAAATGCTAGACATGCTGATGTTAGATAGGATGTCGGTCAGGTAGCAGAGCCTGGGTTGAGGCATTCTACTAGAGATAGATGACCTCCTGACTGTTTTGCGCCCTCTATGAATTATGTATTGGTGATACAAGAGAGCCTCTTACTTATGATGAGGCTATGTGCAGGGGTGATTGTCACTCTTGGGAGAGGGCTATGCAGTCTGAGCTTGACTCATTGCATAAGAATAAGACTTGAGATTTGGTTTCCTTGCCTCAAGATAAGAAGGCTTTGCCATGCAAGTGGGTGTACAAGCTGAAAAGTACCTTAGATACCCCAAGTCGGCATACAAGGCTTGATTGGTTGCTAAGGGTTTCAAGCAGGAGCATGATGTTGACTTTGCTGAAGTCCTTTCTCCTGTGGTCAAGATGGCCACCCTATGCTTAATCTTGGCCTTAGTTGCACAGCTTGACCTAGACTTGTACCAGATGGATGTCAAGACGGCTTTTCTACATGGGGACTTGCATGATGAGATTTACATGGAGCAGCCTAAGGGCTTTGCAAACCCTGGCAGGGAACACCTAGTGTGCAAGCTCAAGAAGAGTCTATATGGCTTGAAGCGGGCACCTAGGGAATGGTACCATAAGTTTAATGTGTTCATGTCACAGGGCTACAGCCACAGTGCTATGGATCCGTGCTTGTACACGAAGAAATCTTGTGACAATTCTTTATAGATTTTGGTACTTTATGTGGATGACATGCTTTTAGTAGGGACAGCTCTTGAGGAGCTAGATGCTCTTAAGGCTCAAATCAAAAAGATCTTTGAGATCAAAGATCTGGGACATGCCTCTCATATACTTAGTATGCGCATTACGCGCGATAGATCTTAGGGACTACCCTATCTGTCACAAAGGGAGTACATTCATAAAGTCCTTGAACACTTCCGCATGCAGGATGTTAAGCCTATTGATTGTCCATTACCTTCTCATGTGAAGGTTTCACAGGTTGATTGTCCATAGACATATGAGCAAAGGGTCGAGATGGCCAAGATTCCCTATGCATCACCCGTGGGCAGTCTTACATATGCCATGATAGCCACCCGTCCAGATATTTCTTTTGCAGTTTGGGGTTGTGGCACGTCATATGGCTACACCTGGCAAGAAACATTGGGATGCCGTGAAGGTATCATGAGGTACCTGAAGGACACAGCAGATATGTGCCTTTATTATGGCAGCCAGGATACAGGAGTCATGGGGTACACTGACTCTGATTATGCAAGACATGCAAATAGTAGGAGGTCCACTACTGGCTGTGTGTTCACTTATACTAGAGGGGCTATCTCTTGGATGTCTAGGGTGCAGAAGTGTACGACCCTTTCTATTACAGAGGTCGAGTATATTGCAGCCACACAGAGGCTTGCAAGGAGGCTATCTGGTTAGACGTTTGATTGCTGACCTTGGTATGACAGATGCTATGCCTACATTGCATTCGGATTCTATGAGTGCCATTTAATTGGCCAAGAATCCGGTCTTCCATGCAAATACAAAACTTATTGAGGTGAGGTATCACTTCATTCGCGAGGTCGTTGAGGAGAGATCTGTTGACCTTGTAGAGATTCCAAGTGAGCAGAATCCTATAGACTTGCTCAGAAGAGCCGCACTACTGGGCGCTTTGTCTTCCTCAAGAGATTGATGGGCATTGGATGAGATGACGTCTTTTTCCTCATCCTGTTGTACATGTGTACATATACTGTCTTTTCTTTTTTCTCTCTCATTGGGGCAGATTCACCTCTCGGTTGTTGGGGGTAAAGGTGCCTCTGCCTAGCTGCCCGTGTATTACTACACTGACAGTACCTACCACTACACATTGCAGGTCGTAGGTGCCCATCACATTCGCTTATTCTTTATTCTTTTAGTGACAGTTTGAATAAAGGAAGGCCCAGCCACACATTGTAGTTATTGGAGTTTCCATTTGTGTCTCTCTCTCTTCTTGCTCTTACTCTCTGCCATAGCTTACTTTCAAGCAAGCTTCGATCCTTCTCACCTTTCATCATTCACTTTTCAACTTTATATACAAAACCCTAAATCCCTTTTGGGCGGTCATCCCCTTTTCCCCTTTTTTACATGGCCGACCGTGGCCTAGGCCCTTTTTCCCATTGTCCTCCTATCTTCCTAGCTTCCTTTCCACTGCCCATCTACATTTACAAATTGCATGGGTGAGAGCCCGGCACTCTTAAAATAAATCATGGTGTGCCTTGCACTTTTTTACAACAATATAGACTCGCACTTTTTTCATGCGGCTTTTTTCTTGATTTAGGACTTTTCTGCACTTCTTGTTTTTCTAGATTCTTCTTGGCACGCCTTCGTCTTCTGTTTCACTTTTGCCTTGGCCTTGTCTTCTGCTTTAGATTTTTCAGC
The DNA here is from genome assembly GCF_053477565.2 of Lygodium microphyllum. Classification (NCBI taxonomy): domain Eukaryota; kingdom Viridiplantae; phylum Streptophyta; class Polypodiopsida; order Schizaeales; family Lygodiaceae; genus Lygodium; species Lygodium microphyllum. The sequence goes on from NC_141158.1 coordinate 131,599,041, forward strand.
TTTTCCACCTTGCTCGTTTGAGGGTTAACATTACCCCCCTCCTAGACGAGTGCTAGGTCCATGCCACTCACCGTCGTAGCATGCACTGAAGATGTGGGTAGCAAGGACGTCTGTGGTTGCCTTGGAGGATTTCTGGTGGTGGGCAGATGAAGGTCATTGGGGCCACATTGTTGGCGTCATGTTGGGAATTGCGCTAGGGGCTGGCATAGGTGGTGGTTTGTGGGGATTCTACACAGGCCGATTGTTTGGTGGGCTTGCATGATAGGAATGGTCAAGAGGTCAGAATTGAGTGATGATGAAGAGCTGACGATGCATTTGATGGAGTCTTCAGTACTTGCGATTGAAAACCTCGCATATGTGGTCTCTCCCTGGGGGTAGTGCTAGTCTTCTTATCGTGCACAAGACATAGTTTGATTAGTTTGGGAGACAGGTCGAACTCTAAGCAAGCTGAGAGTATTGTCCGGCACTTGAGGACCCATACTGTGTATATATTTGGGTGCATATATTATGTGAGTGCTTGTGCATACTTAGATGTTACGTAGTTAGAAGACTACGGGTTTGGTTCCTCATAACAACATATGGATGAAGCAAAGCATATATTATGTGAGTGCTCGTGCATACTTAGATATTACATAGTTAGAAGACTACGGGTTTGGTTCCTCATAACAACATGTGGATGAAGCAAAGTTGTCCATGTTGAGGAGAAGTACACAAGAAGGTGTATGAGACATCCTTTGCATTGTGAGAGCATGATGTAGCATAATTGAACATAGGGACACCGCACTTTTGGTAGTTGGTAGCTATTGGACTTGCTCGACAAGTACGGTGTACTTTTCATGGCCAGTCGTGCAGTGCTTACCATGATCGATTGCAATGATACTAAGGTAGAGTGCAAAAAGGAATTGTGCAATTGGGTTAGGGTGATAGGTCTAACCATAGGGGAGACAAGCTCCCTAGGTATGTCCTACCCTCGATGTGCCCAGAACAATTGTGGGGGATGTGTAGAGGGCTAGGGGACTAGGGACGGAGCCAGCCGACCAAGTCATTGGGAGTACCAAATTTGAGGACCCCTAGGTGTTGTGTTGTGATTGTGAGTGGTTTTTTTTTCTTCTTTTTTTCCTTTCTTTCTTTTTTTTTTTTTTTTTTGGAGAATAACCTGAGTACAACCATTGCAATACGTTGAGGCTATCAGCCTTTTCAATGGGTTGGAAAATGTCAAGATTTGAAGGCACTGGAAATGGATATTACAGCAATGATTGTGCCCTAGCCTCGTTGCTAGAGAAACAATTGTTGACATGGGGAGATACACTGGAGATTTTGCAGAACCTCTTTGTACCGTGCAATGTTGGTACAATTGAGGTAACCACTATTGTCGTGAGTGCCATGTATCCAGAGAGAGAGAGTGTCCCCACTGATCATGCTTTGGGCCATGTGATGTGGGAAATCGATAGGGGTGATTTTCACTTTCGGCGGTGAGTCTTCCATCATGGCTCTTTGTGAGGTTGGTGGTCTTGTGGTGACTTGGGCATAACACTTTTGTACAAAGACATGTGTCGTCTTGTATCCACTTGACACTTCCTGAGAGTATATGCAAGTCACATGCGTAAATTATAACGAACAAATGCAATACAAGAAGATATTACTTTATCTAAATCCTATGGTGTTGACTACGATGCATATCATCGGTGCTTGTTAAAGACGTGACATGTATTAGTAGTCAGTAAGGGAGGTTTGTACAGTTGGGGAGCCTGCCCCTTTAACCACTTAAGGAAAAAAAGTTATGACAAAATGGCATTTGGCAAGCAGCTTATACAACATAGGGCCTATTCTATTTGTATGAGGAGGGGTGAATTTGGGTGGTTGGGCGATTGAGGCTGTGCCAATGCAGGACTCCCATCAGGCCGCCGGGTAGGGAAGATATCGACAGGGATCCGTATGGTGTAGTCCCTAGCCACAACTGTTTCAAGAATGCTTTTAAATAATTCATCAAATTCCCTCTTGTTTCTAGCTGCCTTCTCCTCTTTCGAGCACCTGGTGCCCGATTGTCTGGTGAGGGCCTGCACAGTTGGGGTTGCCACCCCCCGGGCATTCCCTTGAGCCTTTGTTTTCCTGGCCTGGGAAGTTTTTGGCCTGCGTCTGAGGCGATGTCGCTTAGGGCCTCTTTTTGGTATGTACCTCTTTAGAGTAGGCACGTAGCGTTCTGGTGGAGGCGCTAGTGCCTTATGCTCCCTCCGATGGCAAAGAGCTTCTTTGCAGGCCAGCTGCACTATGTGCTCCATGACGACTACTGTGGGGGGAACCTACAAAATGTGAACCAAAGATTAAGCCCTGAGGTAGGATAGAATTCTTCACATGAAAGGGATTAAACATCGGATTATCAAGCGCATATGAGGAGGGGTGAGGTGAGGCATGCAGTGTTTGTTGTAGAGGGATGGCCCCCGTGATGATATTCGTCTTACTTTGATTGCGGGGCATATTCTAGCCATTAGCAGATCTTGGCTTATGCTAAGTTGCATGGACTGGTTGTGATGGAGTGGAGTAGGGCTAGTTCCCAAATGGATAGACTGAAAAGGGAAAAGGCATATAGAAGGGGGCAGCGCCCCGTCTACGCCGTCAGAGATGTTGGTCAGGGCTTCCTATGGCGATAATGAGGCTTGCATGCCCTGCACCTAGAGACATGAATGGTCACATGACTTCTAGACATGTGGTGAGAGGAGGACCTGAGGAGCTCAGCCTGTCAAACCCAACTCTTCTCCCTGCGCTTGACTATCATTGCTTGTGTGTGTTGATATTATCTTTACAGGGTCACAAAACTCATTGTTTATTTACGTACATATTTATGAATCCATGTCACTTCATGAGGATAAAAACCAATTGTAGAACTCAAGATTGTACTGGAGTGTGGTGGCACACGCATCCAGTACTCATGGTAGCTTACTCAATAACAATAGATATTTTGCAACATCAAGTAGCATGGTACCTTGTCCGAGTCTACTGGCAACATGTAACTCCTCCTCAGTGAGAACCTTATCAGCCAGAGAGTTCTCTTGGCTAGTTCCAGCTAAGTCCATACCCCGAATGGTAGTCAGTACTCGAAAGGAAGTCAGCGCCTTATAGGTTGGGTCTCTTTGAGATTGCCATTTGGCCAATCGCTTCTCTGAGACCGTCATAATTTGGGCTCCCGATTTGTCCATTGTAACATGGTTTTCAAACCAATGTTTTTTGAATTGACTTTGACCCTCTGATTGTCACTTTAGTTGCTCTATCTCTAAGAGATTTGGTTGGCAGAGCACATCATTGAATGTCACAGTTAAGCGTAGTTCATCGGCTTCCTCGTCAGAGATGATTCGCATGCGTTCATGTAGGAGCCTGTCATAGTGCTCATCAAGATGTTCTTGCTCTTCTCAGGATAGGGGAAATGGCAAGTATTCCCCAAGCTGCTTCTTGGGGAATGCACCCATGTTAACCATTAACCATCAGACGAACCAGGTGGAAAATCTGGAAAAGTTAAAGCAGAAGACAAAGGCCAAGGCAAAGTGGAACGGAAGATGAAGGCGCACTAAGAAAAATATGGAAATACAAGAAACACAGAAAAGTCTTAAATAAGGGAAAAAGGCACACAAGGAAAAGCGCAAGTCAATACTCTTGTAAAAGAGCACAAGCGCATCGTGATTTAATTTGAGCGCCGGGCTCTCACCCATGCAATTTGTAAATGTGGACGAGCAGTAGGAAGGAAGCTAGGAAGATAGGAGGACAATGGGAAAAAGGGCCTAGGCCATGGCCGGCCATGTAAAAAATGGGATAAGGGGATGACCGCCCAAAAGGGATTTAGGGTTTTGTATATAAAGTTGAAAAGTGAATGAGAAGCTCATTCTTGTGTGTGGTCAAAAGTGGCTCTCCTCTTCTTCTTCTTCTTCTTCTTCCTCTTGCTTACTTGAGCTTGTGCTTGAGAGAGGGAGTGTGAGAGTGTGAGGGAGTGAGTATGTGAGGGTGAGGGACCGGGGAGGAGAAGCTCTCCATCTTCTCCTCTCTTCTCCTCTTCTCTTCTCTTCCCTTGTCTTGCTCGCGGGGATGGAGCTTGGAGCGTGGAGCTTGAGGATGGAGCTCACTTGAAGCTTGCACTTGGATCGTGGAGCTACCGGGGTGCGCGGGAGAGGAGGTAACTCGATCGGCATGGAGGTAAGCTCACTACACCCATAGATGTGGATGGCGCGTCGGCTATGTGAGAGGTAGCCATTAGTGCTCGGCTGGGAACGCTTGAAACAATAAGCGGTCTGTGGGTCTTAGCGGTTGAGGGAAAGCTCCCACATTTTGGTTCCGTTGCCGGGACCGACCGAATCGAGCCTTGAGCACCACGCGCATCGAATCGAGCATAGAAGTAGGGTTTGCAGCCTGAACCGTTGCTCGAGATAGTTAGGAGATTTAGGAGGTTTTAATCCTTGGAGCAAGTAAGTATTTTGATTTGTTATTGAATATTAGAGTAGGACCATCCATCTCCATCTGTGTTTTTGATTTCTGTTGCATTAGTTTAAGATTAGGATAGGAAAAACAAGGAAAATATAAGGGTTCTGTTGTTGCTGGAAACAGGAAAATAGGGGCACAGATTCAGACTTCTGGCTGGAAGAGTTTGAGGGATTAATTTTTGAGGTTACAGCAGGCTGGGATGGGGCAATAAGAGGCCAGGGAGCCAGGAAACACCACATCTGGCATTCTGCCTTCTAAGAAGAGAGTGAGCTTGAGAGCCGGGGAGAGAGCAAGAGAGAGAGTTGCGAGGAGATCGCGAAGTGTTGATCGATTCGAGTGCCACATCGTTTCCAGGTGTGCCTGGCACTTCCTTGCATTGTTTTGCACATGTTTGGAAAGCACAGGATGATTCCAGGGAGTGGGCGTTGACCTCAAAGCATCGCGCGCAACCCGCAGACCGTCGTCTGCGCAGTCGGGGAGACTATCCCATCCGAGTCCCAGAATGGGACCACCCGATTTCTAGAGTCAGACCGTTCGACTGCCAAAATCGGAGCACCCCGTCCGACTGCAAGAATCGGACCCAGTGTCAAAATTGGACCCAGTGTCAAAATCAAACCACGTGTCCTATCGCAGGAGTCGGACCCTTATCCCGACTAGGGAAATCGGACCAAAGTAAAAATCGAAACCAATGCCAAAATCGGACCACCCCGTCCGAGTCTCACAATCGGACTAGCCCGTCCGATTCCCAGAATCAGACCACCCTGGCCGAGTCCAAGAATTGGCCCTTGGCCCACTTGGCCACTCGGCCCTCGAACAGGCCGAATCAGGGATTCGGCCCCTGCAACTTGGACTTGTTGGGCCGAATATGGATTTTTTCAAATTTTAACCCGTAGACCTGAAACTAACCAAGAGAACATATAGAACTGAAACCATATCATAGATTGATCACTGGGCTGAAACTTAGAGCAAGTAGTTCAAAATTTGGCTATAAACGGTCCTCCAAATTGCACATGGTGTTTATCATAACGGCCCTGCGGGTTGGGGGGGACTACCCCCCCAAACCCCCGCAAAGGGGGCTCTGCCCCCTCCGCACCTCCCCCAAGTAGGTTGGAGAGAAAATGCATGTCATGATAGGTCCTCCAAATTGGACCCTAGTGTAGTAATGGCTCTACATGAGCATGGATTCTCACTTGCAAAAGAGCAATCAAAAGCCCAGACCCGAACAGAGAGAAATAGAGACCCTAGAACATCAATGGGCCAATCTAGCCAACAAGGGCAAAAAGGCTTGGCTAAGGGAAAAAAGGCCACAGTGTAAAAACACATACGTGTTGCATTCGGACTACATCTAGTCAAAGCGGAAAGCAACAATATCAAGGTACAACAGCAAGAATGACTAGATATGATAGTCCTGACGATAGATGCTCCTTGAATAGCACTGCATTGATGATCCAAGACATCAGTGGAGAATCCACATCTGGTCGTGCAGTTGGGGACTCAAGGGCATTTGTCAGAAGGCTTAAATTTACAAGCCAAGACCCGCAAGATGAAGACATAGTACCACCTGCTTATCTTAGGGTCAAACTCACCGCGAAAAGAGAGCATACTATCGATGCTCTGATTGATGAAGGAGCAGATTTTAATATCTTGACCTATGAATCATGGACCCTATTGGGCCAACCATAACTCACACCGACTAATGCAACTCTTAGCCCTTACGGGGGACACCCACAAGCACTCATAGGGAAGTGAAAAATCCTTGCGAAAATTGAAACTGAAAGCTTGCCTATTCTATTTCATGTTCCTCCAAATAGTGCTAATTACGGGAAGGAAACCCTCCTAGGAAGACCCTTCAAAAGGGCAACCAAGTGTGAGGCCGATTAGGTAGCACAGAGGATACACCTGACACTACCGGGTGTGAGGATAGTCACAACCTTTAGCAAGGGTGACCTCATCGAACCTCGAGGGAAAGGCAAAGAGGGTACTGACATAACAGTCAAGCCTGCTAATGAGAGTAAGGACTTGTTGGAAGAGTTGATACAAGCATAGGTTGAACAATGAGAACCAGTGAATGAGGCCATGCCTGAAACAAGAAGTCAAGAGACAATGCCAAGGACGGGGGCTTTGGACTTACAAATATCGTAGAAGACCCTAAAAGAAGCCCAAGCCTTATAGCAAAGGCATCGATGGAGGGTCAGCACAACGCCACGATGGATATCCAAAGCATTGCTACGTGCTCAAGGGTATTACGCAGGTAACCGATGGATTTGGGTGCCAAAACCCCTTGCTAAACCTCCCTTGTCGATTGAAGGCCAGATCGTATCAAGAGCAAAGAAGTGCAGGAGGAGATCTACGAGCAAATCTCCCAGCCACTGTCAAAGCCACTTAGGATTCCCAAGTCTCCTACACCCTCTTCCCCTAAACAGACACAGGTTGCACAACAGTCATCAAGTGCGGCTACTCAATCCCAATCTCTACCTACATCAGAGCTTCCAAATTTCCAAGAGGCAGGACACGACACCACCCTTAGCTCTCAACCTAAGGATATGCATGTGCAATCCACTGTGGCTAGCTCAACTGATACTCGATCTACGCAAGTGAATGCTTTAAGGGCAAAAAAAGACACGACCACTTCCAATCGACCTAAGGACTTGAAATCGCAATCCACCAATAGTAGCAAGTCCACTAAACTAGCTACTACTACTTCCAATCAGGGATCACAACAGTCACAGCCCTTGGCCGTGACAATGCCCCTTGCGGAATGTATCCTTAGTAGTTTACCTGTGGAGGAGGTGTCGCAACCAACTTCATTGACAACTCCAACACTTCCAAAGCGCCTAAAGTCTAGGCAGGAGGAGTTAAATAGAAGGGAAGAGCTAGACTCTCCAAAAAGGGAGGCAGTTGTACCCTCACAACCTAGCAAGGCTATTCAGTAGGCCATGGCTATGTCCCATAAGGACACACTAGAGAAAGAGAATGCTGAGGCCCAACCAAGCATATCAACAGTTGACCTAGTCGAGGGTCTTGAGTCATTGAGAGATGCACCTTCATTGACCAAGAAAAAGAGGAGAAAATAGCGAAAACAACAGTAGTTACAGGTGGTTGTGGACCCCAAGAACATTGACACCAAGAGCGCTGGAGAGCTGAGGAATAAAGCGTCGAGTCCATCCACCAATGACCCCATTGATGCCTCTCCTAATAGCGATGAAACCTCAGATACATCCGTGTGCTCTGAAAAATCAAAGCAGTCGTTATCATCAACGGTTGCTTGCAACACTCAATCCACTGACAACAGAACTCGCATTGACCAATCAAGAGTGGATACAACGCTGTTACAATAGGGTGACAAATTTATACCAGTCACATCCAAGGAGAACCATGACACAATAACGAAGCCTCAGGAGAAACATGGAAACCCCAAGAGCATAAGAAATCCTAGCGTTGACCAATCTTGCTCGTCTAGGCCTGAGACCCCAGCTATGCTAAAGCCTAGGAAAACTCCTAGAACCTTGCATGAGATAGCAACCGAGCAAGCCCTCGTTGAACATAGAAGTGTCGCAGAATGCTTAACCGAGTTGGATGCTAAGCTCAAAGTGTTCACATGTGTCTATGTCCTGGCAGACATGGGCACATTCCCTAAAGAGCAGCTTGAAGAATACTTGCCATTTCCCTTATCCTGGGAAGAGCAAGAACATCTTGATGAGCACTATAACAGGCTCCTGCATGAACACATGCAACTCATCTCTGACGAGGAAGCCGACGAACTACGCTTAACTATAACATTCAATGATGTGCTCTGTCAACCAAATCTCTTAGAGATAGAGCAACTAAAGCAATCAAAGGGTCGAAGTCAATTTGAACAACATTGGTGTGAAAAACGCGTTGCAATGGCCGAACTAGGAGCCCAGATCATGACAGTCTCAGAGGAGTGATTGGCCAAATGGCGGTCTCAAAGAGACCCAACCTATGTGGCACCAACTTCCTTTCGAGTGGTGCTGACTGCCATTCGGGGTACGGACTTATCTGAAACTAGCCAAGAGAACTCCCTGTCTGATAAGATTCTCACTGAGGAGGAGTTACATGTCGCCAGTAGACTCAGATAAGGTTCCATACTACTCAATGTTGCAAAATATCTATCGGTATTGAGTAAGCTGCCACGAGTACTGGATGCGTGTGCCACACTCCAGTACAATCCGGAGTTCTACAATTGGCTTTTATCCTCGTGAAGTAACATGGATTCGTAAATATGTACATAAATAAACAATGAATTCTGTGACCTTGTATAGACAATATCAACACACACAAGCAATGATAGTCAAGCGTAGGGAGAAGAGTTGGGTTCAACAGGCTAAGCTCCTCAAGTCCTCCTCTTACCACACATTTAGAAGTTGCGTGACCATTCTCGCCTCCAGGTGGAGGGCATGCAACCCTCATTACCACCATAGGAAGCCCTGACCAACATCTCTGATGGTGTAGATAGGGTACTGTCCCTTTCTATATACCTTTCCCCCTTTCCGGTCTATCCTTTTGAGGATGAGCCCTGCCCCACTCCATGACAATCAGTCCACGCAACTTAGCATAAGCCAATATCTGCTAATGGCTGGAGGCAAAATAAACATCATTATGGGGGCCATAACTCTACAACAAACACTGCATACATATGCGCTTGATAACCCACTGTATAATCCCTTCCATGCTAATAGTTTTATCCTGTCTCAAGGCTTAATCCTTGGTTCACATTTTGCAGGTCCCCCTACGGTAGCAAACATGGAGCACCCAGTGTAGCTGGCTTGCAAAGTCACTATCCGCCGTTGAAGGGAGCATGCAGCACAAGCTCCTCCGTCGGAACACTAGGTACCTACTCTTAAAAGGTACGCAAAGAAACGAGGCCCCAAGCAACACCACCTCAGATGTAGGTCAAAGAATACCCAGGCCAGGGAAATAGAAGCTCAAGGAAGCACATGGGGTATGGCAATACCAGTCGTGCAGGCTCCCACCAGATGCTCAGGCACCAGGTGCTCAAAAGAGGAGCAGCTCGAGATAAGCAGGAATTTGACGCATTGTTTAAATGCATTATGGAGACAATTTTGGCCAGGGACTACACCATCCGAGGCCCAGCCGATATTTTCCCTGCCCAGCCTCACAGGAGCCCCTCACCAGCACAGCCTCAGTCGCCTGACCACCCAAACTCGCCCTGCCTCGTACAAATAGAGTAGCCCCATGTTGTATAAAAGGCTTATCAAATGCTACCTGGCCATGACTTTTTGTCTTTAAATGGTTAAGTGCTGACATGTTCCCCGATTGTACAAACTTTTCATATTTGCATTTAATATATTTCACGTCTTTAGCAAAAGAAAAAGCTAATCAGCGCAGGTGATAAGTATCTAAGCCAACACCATCGAATTCAGATAATTGATGTCTCCTTGCATTGCACTAGTTTATTCTAGTTGCGGCATATGTCGTGCATGTACTCTCATGAAGTGACAAGTGAATGCAGGATGACACAGGTCTTTGTGCGAAAGTGTTCAATGCCCAAGTCACCGCAAGTCCACCGACCCCACAAAGAGCCGCGACAAAGCCCGCTGCCGAAAGCAAAGATCACCCGTGCGAGTGTCCACATCACATGGCTCAAAGAGTGATCTTAACCAGTTCCTCTTTGTGGGTTACACTCTACGCCAGGCACTCGTTGCAACTGTTACCCCAATTGTACGAACATCTCATGTTCCAAAGAGGGTTGCAATATCTCAAGTGTATCTCCCCATCTCAATGACTGCTTCTCTAACAACGAGACTAGGGCACAATCATCACTGTAATATCCATTTCTTGAGCCTTCGAAGCTTGACATTTCCCAACCCATTGAAAGGCTTATAGCCTCAACATATTGCAATGGTTGTACTCAGGCAAGTCAAAAAAAAAAAGAAAAAAACACAAGAAAAAGAAAAAGAAAAAAAAAGATACAAAGCACCCACGATCATAGCACAGCACCTAGGGGTCCTCAAATTAGGCATGTCCAGTGACCTTGGTCAGCTAGCTCCGTCCTTAGTCCCCTAGCCCTTTAGCATCACCCACAATTGTTCAGGGCACATCAAGGGTAGGACATACCCAGGGAGCTTGTCTCGCCTATGGTTAGACTTGTCACCCTGACCCATTCGCACGATTCCCTCTTGCACTCTGCCTTAATACCATTGCAATCAATTCTGGTAAGCACCGCACGAATGGCCATGAAAAGTACACTGTCCTCATCAAGCAAGTCCAATAGCTCCCAGCTACCGAAAGTGCGGTGTCCCTGTGTTCATTTATGGTACGTCGTGCAATCACAATGCAAAGGATGTCTCATACACCTTCACGTGTACTTCTTCTCAACATGGACAACTTTGCTTCATCCACACATTGTTACGAGAAACCAGCCCGCGGTCTTCTAACTACGTAATATCTAAGTATGCATGAGCACTCACATCATATCTGCACTAAAATATATACACAGTTTGGGTCCTCAAGTACAAGACAATACTCTTAGCTTGCTTAGAGTTTGACCTGTCTCCCAAACTAATTGAACTATGTCTTGTGCACGATAGAGAAGACTAGCACTATCCTTAGGGAGAGACCACCTATGAGAGGTTTTCAATTGCATGTATCGAAGACTCCAACAAAAGTGTCATTCGTTCTTCATCAACACCCAACTCTGAATTCTTATCCTTTATCATCCTGCAAGCCCGCCAAGAACCATCAGTGCAATTCCCAACAAAGAACAATCCTACCACCAACTCCAACCACCCTACCACCAGCCACCTCACCCACCAACATGCCCCCAACGACCTTCCTCCACACCACCACCAACACTCCTCCACGGCAACCATCGATGTTCCTTCCACCCACGTCTTCAGTGAAGGCCAAAGCCTGCTACTTACGATGGTGAGTGCCATGGGATTGGCACTCATATAGGAGGGGGGTAATGTTAACCGTTAACTGTCAGACGAACAAGGTGGAAAATCTGGAAAAGCTAAAGCAAAAGACAAAGGCCAAGGCAAAGTGGAACGGAAGATGAAGGCGCGCTAAGAAAAATCTGGAAACACAAAAAGTGCAGAAAAGTCCTAAATAAGGGAAAAAGGCACACAAGAAAAAGCACAAGTCAATACTTTTGTAAAAGAGCGCAAGCACATCGTGATTTAATTTAAGGAGCGCCAGGCTCTCACTCATGCAATTTGTAAATGTGGACGGGAAGTAGGAAGGAAGCTAGGAAGATAGGAGAACAATGGGAAAAAGGGCTGGCCATGTAAAAAAGGGGATAAGGGAATGACCACCCAAAAGGAATTTAGGGTTTTGTATATAAAGTTGAAAAGTGAATGAGAAGCTCATTCTTGTGTGTGGCCAAAAGTGGCTCTCCTCTTCTTCTTCTTCTTCTTCTTCTTCTTCTTCTTCTTCTTGCTTGCTTGAGTTTGTGCTTGAAAGAGGGAGTGTGAGAGTGTGAGGGAGTGAGTGTGTGAGGGTGAGGAACCGGGGAGGAGAAGCTCTCCATCTTCTCCTCTCTTCTTCTCTTCTCTTCTTTTCCCTTGTCTTTCTCGCGGAGATGGAGCTTGGAGTGTGGAGCTTGAGGATGGAGCTCGCTTTAAGCTTGCACTTGGATCGTGGAGCTACCGGGGTGCGCGGGAGAGGATTTAACTCGATCGGCATGGAGGTAAGCTCACTACACCCATAGATGTGGATGGCGCATCGGCTATGTGAGAGGTAGCCATTAGTGCTCGGCTTGGAACGCTTGAAACAATAAGCAGTCCATGGGTCTTGGCAATTGAGCAAAAGCTCCCACAACCCATATCCGCAAGGACATAGACACGTGCGAATACTTTGAGTTTAGCATCCAACTCAGTTAAGCATTCTGCAACATTTCTATGTTCAATGAGGGCTTGCTCGGTTGCTATCTCATGCAATGTTCTAGGAGTTTTCCTAGGCTTTAGCATAGCTAGGGGATCAGGCCTAGATGAGCAAGATTGGTCAACACTAGGATTGCTTATGCTCTCGAGGTTTCCATGTTTCTCCTGAGGCCTTGCTGCTATTGTGTCATGGTTCTCCTTGGATGTGACCGGTATAGTCTTGTCATCCTATTGTGACAGTGTTGTATCCACTCTTGATTGGTCAATGTGAGTTCTGTTGTCGGTGGATTGAGTGTTACAAGCAATTGTTGATGGTAATGGTTGCTTTGATTTTTCAGAGCACATGGATGTGTCTAAGGTTTCACCGCTACTAGGAGAGATGGAAATGGGCTCATTCATGGGTGGACTCAATGCTTTATTCCTCAGCTCTTCGACACTCTTGATCTCAATCTTCTTGGGGTCTACAACCACTTGCAACTATCGTTGTTGTTTTCGTTCTTTTCTCTTCTTTTTCTTAGGCAATCCAGGTGTATCCCTTGAAGACTCGGGACCTTGAACTACATCAGTCGTTGATGTGCTAGGCTGGGCCTCATCATTCTCTTTCTCTAGTATGTCCTTATGGGGCATAGCTGCGGCCTGCTGAACAACCTTGCTAGGTTGTGAGGGTACAACGGCCTCTCTTTTTGGAGAGCCTAGCTCTTCAACTAATTCCCCTCCGTGTATCTCCTCATCTAATTGCATTGGCATGTGCTTTTGGTTGGGCATTTGCTCTAGACTCTTGTCTCTACCCATTGGAACATGCCTCCATTGCTTCTTATCAGTACACGTGTATTGTGTTTAGAGTTGTTTTTCTCTTGCTCAAGAGGTTTGGGTGACTCTAATGTAGAATCGAGAGATAGTCTAGGATTCTTGTCAGGTAAGCTTGGAGAAACCAGCTGAAGAAGTTAGGGTTGTATTGATGGGAAGCATAGAGATCTAGAATTGCAGGGTCTTGAGTGAGGCAAAAGACATATGCACTAACATCAAGAATTATTATCCCTATTCCTAGCCTACTAGCCATGTGTAGATCTTCTTCTAGAAGCAGTTTATCATACAAGGGATGTTTTTGGACAGTGCTAGAAAGCTAGACCTCATGGACCACTGCCAAAACTCGTAATGAGGTTGGGGCAATGTACGTGGGATCATGTTTTGATATCCAAAGGGCTTTTCTTTGCTCAGCAAGTGTCATTAATCGGTGGCCAATTTTGGCTGCCAAACTTTGATTGGAGCACCATTTCTGCACGAACTCACCTTGTCCTTTCCCTTTTCATTTGATTGCTTAAATTTTCCTTATTTGTCTCACATTGAGCAGTATAGTGTGAGGGTATCAAGTCCAATTCTCTAGCTATGGCCTTTGGGATATCCTTTATGAATTCTTCGGCGATAGCTACATAGCGCGAGCAAACATGTTGTTGCTCATCCCAAGTCAGGGGTTCGGCTATGAGCTTTGTGTGCTCTAGTGTTGGCCTTTCCATGTCCACCTAGGCGTACACACATGTGATGGCTGTCATCTTGTGATCAAGCTTCATCAGGCACTTCTTCTCTGATTCATTGGTCAAATGCGCCATCTCCTTGGCCAAACCTTCAAGAGATTTCTCCTCGAGCCTAGGCTTTAGGTACTTTGGTAGTACTGGAGGTGTCAAGGATGTTGGTTGTGACACCTCTTCCACGATTGAATTGCTAAGGACACGTTCTGCACAAGGGGCATCGTCACGACCAAAGACTGTGACTGCTGTGATTCCTGATTGGAAGTAGTAGCAGCTAGTTCAGTGGAATGGCTACTGTTAGTAGATTGTAGTATCAGGTCCTTAGGCAGATCGAAAGTGGTTGTGTCTTTTGTTGCTCTTTGAGCATTCACTTGTACTGATCAAGCATTAGTTGAGCTAGTCACGATGGATTGCACAAGCATATCCTTAGGTTGAGAGCTAGGTCATGTCCCGCATTTTGGACATTTGGAAGCTCAGATGGAGATAGAGATTGGGATTGAGCAGCTGCACTTGACGACTACTATTGTGCTTCATGTGTCCGTTTAGGGAAAGAGGGTGTAGAAGACTTGGGACTCCTACGATTTTCTCATGGCTATTAAATGATTCTGCCATTTTCTCTATTGAGCAATTAACCTTACCATGAGCAATGTTGTGCCTATGATGCTCATTATTCTCTTGGGAAATCAAAGGCTCCTTGGGCACTAGTGGCTTTTTTGCACACTTGATCGGTACATATGATATTTGCTTGTTAAGCATGTTAGGCTGAGGATCTACCCTTCAAATAAACCCGTTTGGTTTCTTGATTTTTGTGAGGGGCTCAGTCACTCCGACCTTGTTGAGTGAAGACTTGGATTTTCGTCTAGATTTCCTCCTTCGCTTCTTTTTTTTTTGACACGATCTGGCCTTCAACTAATAGAGGTGATTTAGTAGGGGACTTTGGTACCCAAATCCATCGATTACCTGCGTAATACCCTTGAGCACATAGCAACGCTTTGGATATCCATCACGGCACTGTGCTGGCTCTCCATCCATGCCTTCGTCTATGATGCTTGGCCTTCTTTTGTGGTCTTCTACGATATTTGTAAGTCCAAAGTCTATCCTTGGCATTGTCTCTTAACCTTCTTGTTTCAAGCATGGCCTCGCTCATTGGTTCCTATTATTCAACATGTGCTTGTATCAAGTCTTTCAATAAGTCCTTGCTCTCATCACTAGACTTGCCTGGTATATCAAAATGTTCCTTATCCTTCCCTCGAGGTTTGATGAGGTCACCCTTACTAAAGGTTGCAATTATCCTCACACCCAGTAGTGTCAAGTGTATCCTCTGTGCTACGTAATTGGCCTTGCACTTCGTTGCCCTTTTGAAGGGTCATCCTAGGAGGGTTTCCTTTCCCCAATTAGCACTATTTGGAGGGACATGGAATAGGATAGGCAAGTTTTCAGTTTCAATGGTTACAAGGATTTTGCACTTTCCCATAAGTGCTTGTGGGTGTCCCCCATAAGGATTAAGAGTTGCATCAGTTGGTGCGAGCTCTGGTTGGCCTAGTAGGGTCCATGCTTCATAGGTCAATATATTAAAATCAGCTCCTTCATCGATGAGAGCGTCAACACAGTGCTCCCTTTTTGCAGTGAGTTTGACCCTAAGATAAGCAGGTGGTACTATGTCTTCATCTTCCGGGTCTTGGCTTATAAATTTAAGCCTGCTAATACATGCCCTTGAGTCCCTAACTGCACAACCAGATGTGGATTCTCCACTGATGTCTTGGGTCGTCTGTGCAGTGATGTTTAAGGAGCATCTATCATCGTGACTGTCATGTCTAGTCATCCTTACAGTTGTAGCTTGATGTTGTTGCCTTCCACTTTGACTAGATGCAGTTTGAATGCATCTGATACATGTTTTTGTGGTGTGGCCTTTTTTCCCTTATTGGCTAGATTGGCCCATTCAGGTTCTAGGGTCTCTGTTTGTCTTTGTTCAGGCCTGGCCTTTTGGTTGCTCTTGTGCAAGTGAGAATCCATGCTTGTGTAAAGCCATGACTACACTAGGATCTAATTTGGAGGACCTATCATGGCATGTATTCTCTCTCCAACTTACTTGGGGGAGGTGTTGAGAGCCCCTCTATGGGGGTCCGGTTCAGTGGAGGGTGGTTCCATGAGGGTGGGGATAGGATGGAGGGGTGCTTTGCCTTTGCCTTCCGGGACTATGTGCGGCACAGCTTCTGGTGCATGCGCGCTAGAGCTAGGCCCTTCTTCCCTCAGCTGGCTCCAGGCTCCTGGATCATCCGCCTTGCATTGTTACTCGATGGACCGGCGTGTGGCCTCGGCCAAGTCCTCCTCTTCCTTTCTTCTTAATTCCTCTTCTTCCTCTACAGCTCTTCTTTGCCTTTCTTTTTCGGCCTTTCTGTATTCTTCCTCCAGTTTCTCCTTTTCTTCCTACTCCTCTCTTTTTCTCTTTTCAGCCTCCTGCTTCGATGCCTTTTTAGCTCGCTTGACTTGCTCTGTTGTTTCTTCCTCTTCCTGCTTTCTCTTCTTCTCCCTCTCCTCGGCCTCCCTGAGGGATTGTCTTTTTGCTTTTTCCAAATCTTCCTTCTTCTTCATGCGGCCTTCATCAGGTTTCTTTTTTTTCTGCGCTATCTTCTTCTTGGTTTCCTTGACCTGTTTTTGCTTGATTGCTCTTCTTGCCCCTGTCCATCCTTATCGGTCTCAGTCCTGTCGCTAGACCTCTCCTAGTACTGATGAGGGGGTGACCTGTCAGGTGTTTTCCCTTCCCCCTCTTCTGCATCCTGCATCTCTTTCATGGCCTCCTGGATGAGCGCTGTTAAGATGCTTCCATAGGCAATGAACGAGGCCTTGGACGATGCCTTTTTTCTTTCTGCGGCCTTAGACGTCGGAGACTCTCCTCTTGCGGGCATGCTTCCTAAAGCCAGCGCCTTAGTCGCCTAGTCGATAGTTTTACGCATATAGCCGTTCCAATCGACTTCATGCAGGGTATGAGCTGCCATGTTCTCCAGTGCCGGCACATTGATTCGGTGCATCAATGCATTGTAGCGCAGCTGGAAAAGAGTGTGTGTACCAATTTTGCCTGCAATCTAGTTTTTGCATCAAGGATATCTTGAATGCTGATGCGGTCGTTTGTCAGCACGTCCTCCTTTCTCATCCCCAGCATGGTGTACACATCTCTCTTCTGTTTCCTTTCTATTTTCAGTTCTAGTCCCAGTGCCTTTTCCACCAAGGTGAGGGTTAAGCGAACCAGTACTTGCTTGGCGTTTTGTCCCCTTCCTATTGTGACGGTGCCGCATTCGTTGTCGGGATCGTAAGACCTGAGAAATTCCACCCAC
The DNA here is from genome assembly GCF_053477565.2 of Lygodium microphyllum. Taxonomy (NCBI): domain Eukaryota; kingdom Viridiplantae; phylum Streptophyta; class Polypodiopsida; order Schizaeales; family Lygodiaceae; genus Lygodium; species Lygodium microphyllum. The sequence continues at coordinate 131,616,228 of NC_141158.1, forward strand.
CTTGTGTGGTTGGGTTCTTGTGTGATTCTTTCCAGGTACTTGGTGAAGTTGCAGTTTTCAACGACTCTCCTAGCCGCCTCTTCCTTAGCCACCAATCCTTCTATGTTGTGAATAGTTCAGAATTTTAGTTGGTTGTAGGTGCGGCTCTCTAGGGTGATGCTGTACTGTGCTCTCTCCTCTTCCGTGAATGGAGACCGGTGGGCACGGTCTTGTTGCGACATTTTTCGTTCCTGTAATGAACCCCAGTTTCCATTAGTTCTTTCAAATTGACAATATAAAAACATCCTAGACTGAAAAGGAAAGAGTTACATGTTTATTGAATGGAAGCCTTAAAATCCTATCCAATGTGAAGCCCCCCTTTTCAGCTTTAACTTTTTGCCTTTTATTTTAAAGTTCTCTTGACATCTTTCTACCTCGCTTGTTGCCTACGTGCTTAGCGTTTTGCTTGACTTCCGCGAATTTTAATTGATATCTTGATTCTAATTTTAATTGATCTCTCGATGCACCTTACTCCCCTTTCCCTCCCAGCTTGAGAAGAATCCTTACTAGGATTGAAGGTGTGGGGGGTCTAGAGCCTTTGCTAGTGGATTCCACGCTCTAGAGCCTTTGCCAATGGATAGTTGTGGTTGCGGGTGTGCCTTAGGTTGCGGTTGGGCATCCTGGCTTAGGGCTAGTGGAGCGGCAACTATTTCTAATGGACTGATGCCTTCAGCGTGGATCATTGTCATCAGATGGACTCTAGTGTGTGATGGGTTATGTGATGGTGTTTGCCATTTGGGCCGGTAGGCTTGTTCGAGTCTTTTGGGCATATGTGTAGATGGGCTTGCTGGATGTGGTCCTGGGGAGCACTGCGGCTCATTGTTTTGAGGTTTGATGGGGCTAGAGATGATCAAGCTCGGGGGTACCATACGAGTGGCGCTCTTGGCCAGGTGGGTTTTAGGGATATACAACCAGGTGTTTCCCTCATAGAAGCCTTGCGCGGGCAGGAGAGCTTTGGGGACCCACTTGCACTGAATCATGCCCTGATTTCTGTAACTGTGCCTTGGTGTCCTAGGAAGATGGGTCTCCGAGAGGCATTCGAGTTCTACTAGGCATTGCGTCCATGCTTCCTTTCCTTCCCATCACTGCTGAAGTGCAATTCATAGGCTAGGCATGAAGAATTCTACGGGGATAATTGCTTCGGTTCCGTAGGTGAGCCTAAAGGGGGTCTGTCCGACGGCTGTTTTGTAAGTTTTGTGGTAAGCCCACAAGGCCGCAAGTAGCTTGTTATCCCAGTCACTGCATGAGGCCGAGACTACCTTGGTTAGGACGTTGACAAGAATCTTATTTGTGGATTCCACTTGGCTGTTTTCTTGAGGGTAGTATGGAGAGAATTTCCGATGGATAATCAGGAAGGTGGATAGGAGATGAGCTATCCCTTCATCGATGAAGTGTGTCCCCTGGTCACTGACTAGTTCGATGGGGTATCCGAATTGTGAAATCACGTGCTCCCATAAGAACTTGGCAGTTGTTCAAGCATCGTTCTTTCGGGTTTCTTTCGCTTTTGCCCACTTTGTTAGGTAGTCTGTGGGTGGCCACAATGATGTATTTGGCCTGAGAATACTGTGCAGCAGGGCTGATAGGTCCCATGAAGTCGATCCCCCATTTTTTGAAGGGTTGTCGTGCAATGACTGGGGTCAACTCCATCTGATCCTTGCGGATCGGGACCTTTGTCCGCTGACATTTGTCACAATGCTTAACAAATCGCGCGGCATCACGAAACAGCGTTGGCCACCATAGTTGACATTGCAACACCTTGTGGGCTATTGTGTCTCCGCAAAAGTGTCCTCCAGCAATCCCATTGTGTGCCTCTGAGAGCACATTATGCATCTCATGTTCGCACACGCATCTGCGCATCAATCCATCTTGCCCTAAGTGATATACTTGGCCTGTTATCAACTGATAGGGTTGGATTTTGAGAATAAGTCGTCTTAGTCTTGCCTTTTCTATTGGTCGTTCAGGTAGTCCGTGCTCAAGCAGTTGGACTATGTCATCTTCCCAATATGTCGTTAAATCAACTTTGAATAAATCCCTCTCGGTGGAGAGGTTAAAGAGGTGGGCGTTTGGCAATTTATCAGTGATGCCTTCTCCAGCAGGTTCCCCTATGGGGATGCGTGACATATGATCAGCCATGTAGTATTGTTTTCTCTTCCGTACCACCACCGAGAAGTCAAACTCCAAGAGCAAAAGGAGCCACCGAGCTATGTGTCCCGTAGCGCAAGGTTTGTTCACTAGGTATAGCAAGGTTTGATGGTCTACGAAGAAGGTAAATGGTGTAGCCAATAGATAATGCCGGAACTTCTTCACAGCAAACACCATGGCCAAGCCCTCTCTTTCGGTCGTCAAGTAATTCATTTCCGTCTCCGTCAGTTGTCGGCTTGCAAAGCTCACTGGATAGTCTAGGTCGTGCTCGCCAGGTTGGCACAACATTGTCCCCACAACAATTTTAGAAGCATCGATATGCACGTGGAAAGTTATGGTCCAATCCGGGGCTCGTAGAATTGGTATTGTGCCTTCTTCAGCTCTTCATATGTGCATTGGCAGGCTTTAGTCCATTCGAAAACAATCAGTAGTTTGTACAAAGGTCTCGCTATCGATGCGTAATTCAACACAAACCGTCGATAGTATCCCATATGGCCTAAGAAGCATTGAACTCCCTTGTAGTTGGTTGGGGGTGGAAGGTCAGCAATCGCCCTGACCTTCGAGAAGTCAATGGCAATGCCGTTCTTTGACACCACAGTGACCCACAACGGGATGGGCGTGGCCTCCCCATCAAGGTTCTTGACACCGAACATCCCCAATGGGACAGATGGTACTTTGGTTGGATTTGTAGAAGGTTTCCGCTTTGGGCAATCGACGAAGAGGTGGGTGATGCCACACTCTACGCACCTTAGGTCAGCCTTGTCTCTGTTCTGCTACTCCCTTTCTGGGAACCGCGATGAGACATGGCCTGGGTGTCCACAAGTCCAACAGATGATTGGATCCTGCATCTGCCCCCCTAGGTCTCTACCTCGTCCCCTTCCTAATGCCATCACTGGTATTGGTCAATAGTCCATGAGGACGGTGTTACCCTCTTCGTCGTGAGAGACATAAGGGTATAAGTAAGTCTCTTCCTCATTTGGCTCTTCCACGTAGTGGACTGGAGCGTCACTCGGTGGATGGGTCACATAGGGACTGGGCGGCCTCAATATACCTGTGGGGTTTATATCCATCCTGGGGACAGCCGGCTTCATGTCGTTAGGCACAGGGAGGACCAATGGGGCTCCCCTTCCTAATAGTGGTTGCAGTCTATTCTCTAGGTAAGGCTGACTATACGGTTGGGAATACGGAAGTCTCCTGGGCAATCTGCAGTGCATAGCGTCGTGACCGAACCTGCCGCAGTTAACGCAAGGTCTCGATCGAGGGTCTTGACACTCGGCTGGCAAATGATTTCTGCCATAGTACACACATTGGATGTGTGGCCGCATTGGTAATCTCCACAGGTCTTGCAACTTGACTATCTCCATCTTGACATCTGCCAAGTCGTGGTTCGTCTCGGTGGCCTTCCCCTTATCTTGGGATGATGGTGCGGGTTGCTCACCAGAGGTTGGTGCTCTTTCCAAACCTCGCGAGCTGGTTTCTTCTGAACTGGAGTTCCTGGAGATCCTCTCTTTCAGTTGGTCATCAACTCTCATAGCTTCCTCAAAAACCCTAGCTAGCATGTCTCACTGCAAGCTTGAGTTGGCTGCCAAAGCCTTATACAGTTCCTTGTTTCGAATTCCGCTGATGAACACAGTCGAAACTGCTCTTTCAGTCGGTTGTTCACCTGTAGGGATCCTCTTGAAGACTCCTTACGTGGGTTACGTAATCGCGAATGTCTTCCTTCTCTTTCTGCTTGACATTCATCAATCGCACCAGCAGATTGTCGGAGTATCCAGGCTCGGCAAATCTCTTAATGAAGAGATCCTTGAGGCTATTGAAGTTTGCTCGCTTTGCAGTGTCTAAACTTATATACCAGCTCCTGCCCTTGTCACCTAAGCAAATTCCGAACACGTGAAAACGTTGAGTCAGGTCGCTAAGCCCGTTGGCTTCGCAGACTTGCTCGAACTGCTCTACAAAGCTGTATGGGTCATCATGGGGTTGGTACTTGTCGAGCTGCTTTGCGACTATCGGGATTTTAGACTGGCTCCTAGAGCCTTGGGTTGCTCCTAACCCTGCAAAAGCAGTGAGGTTACTAACGTTGTAGCACTTTGCTCTACTGCGATGTTGTCTAACAAGCGCTTTATAAGAAGTTCGCTCAGCGTTAAGTCTCCTTCTAGGGCTCTCTCATGATCCGTTTGGTTTCGACCAGCTAAGTTCAACACTCGCTGTACCTCATGCAACTCCATGCTTTTCCTTTGGCTCCTAACCTATTGGTCTCTATTGTACACGGCTATGCCTTGCAATGCCTTATGGGCTAGCTTCCTCTCTTCTTCTAAGTCTGCGATGATAGCATCTGTTGTCCGACCGCAGTGCTCATATCGGGCGTGCACATTGTAGTTGTTGACCAATTGTTGAATAGCCTCTGGGAAGACGCCCAGGTCGAGTTCCTCATTAGACCTAAGGTCGGCGCTTTCCTCCGCCATGGCCGAGTTCTCGTGCTTTGCCAAGCTATCAATCGGATTGAGTGGGTTTGTCAAATCCCCTTCGCTTGCGCCGCTTGCTTGGTCCCACTTTGCATATTGATGGTTTGTCTCCGTCCGTGGGTTCTCTCCTATTTGTGGGTTCCTTGAGTGGCTTATATGGGTGAGTTCCTTGACTTATTAAATGCAGTTCTCAAGTTATCTCCACTCCATGCGGGTGTTCTTTCTGGTACACGTGTATTCAATTAGGCTTTCAGTTTTTCTTAAGTGCCCTTCAAGTGCGGAAATTCAAGGTGAGTGCGACAAACAGCCTCTAAGCATCTCATGCATCATTGGGCCTGATAGGCTTGGTAGATCGATTCTCTAGCCATCTAAGAGGGATTTAGGGCCTCTCGGCTACATTGCCTTGTCATTTCTTTTGGGCTCGATCAAGATTTTATGGCTCGGCGGGTTACCTCTAGGTTTCTGGGTTTCTAGGTATCAGAACAACCCTCTCGAACTGTTAAGCAGCCATGTCTTACGATTTTGTCTACTTGGTGCACCAGAATCAGGCTTCAAGTTTCAGGAAGGCTTACGACAAGGAGGCACTCACTCGGCCCAACTGGTCCGAGTTGTAGGGGCCGAGTGGGTGACTCGGACGGGCCAAATCTCGCCTGTCCGAGTGCAGAAAGTTTTTTGTAGGCCGAGGTTTGAGTGAAGTAACTCGGACGGGCCAAGCCAGATGTTGGGCTGAGGGTCGAGTATTGTGTCCTGAGCCAAGTGGACACCCGGGCCGAGTGGACCTAGGTCCAAGTGTTAGTTTGGTCAAAGGGCCGAGTCAAGCAACTCGGACGAGCCGGGTCAAGTAATTCGAACGGTGGGCCGAGTCGAGTAATTCAGACGGGCCGAGTCAAGTAATTCGGACGCGAGGGCCGAGTAGGGTTTTTGGGTCGAGGTCCAAATGGGCGGGTCCGAGGGCCGAGTCTGGGACTCGGCCTAACAAGGGTCGTTCGGACGGGCCGAACGCGGCGCGATGAATGCTGCACAATGACGATTTCGATCGAATCTCCCTAGTCAGGCAATCGTCTCCTGCATAAACTTCCAGATCCTGGCTAAGGCACCAAGGGAAGTGATTGGCATACCTGGGGTGAGCGGTAGGCTCTCCGACGGCGTGATCGAATCAAATCTTCGCGGGGTCTCTCTCTCTCTCTCTCTCTCTCTCTCTCTCTCTCTCTCTCTCTCTCTCTCTCTCTCTCTCTCTCTCTCTCTCTCTCTCTCTCTCTCTCTCTCTCTCTCTCTCTCTCTCTCTCTCTTTGCAACGGTTGCAAATGAGCTCTCCCTTGGCCTCCTAACCCTTAAACCCCTTCCCGGGTAGGGCTTTGACACCATTCACTTGTCGACATTAAGCATCCCAAGCTAGCTTTCTGCCATTTTTTTGCATGTTTTATGCCGTGTTTTGTCCTGTTTGCAACAGTAAACCCTACCCTTTCCCGGTTCGATTTCCTAATGCTATCCTACACTAAATGCAACGAGAATCGAAAGCAACAAACTGACATGATTTCTCCCTATTTTTCAATCATCAAACTAACTAACTAACCCAAAATACTTACTTGTTTCGAAGATCAAAACACCCAACCTTCCTACCTACCTCAAGCTCTGTTTCGGGGGAGAATCCCTTACTTCGATGCTTGATATGGGGCACGCAAGTGCTAAAGCTTGAATCCGTGGTCCCGAAAATGGAACCAAAATGTGGGAGCTTTCGCTCAACCGCCAAGACCCACAGACCGCTTATTGTTTCAAGCGTTCCAAGCGAGCTCTAATGGCTACCTCTCACATAGCCGATGCGCCCTCAATCCTAAGAGTGTAGTGAGCTTACCTTGATACGGATATGAGATGCCTCCTCCCTTCCACACTCCGGTAGCTCCACGATCCTAGATGCTAGCTCAAGCATGCTCCAACCGCCATAGCCGTGCGCGCAAAGGAAGGAAAGGGAAGAGAAGAGAAGATGATGAAGAGCTTCACCCCCTTGATCCCCCACTCCTACTCACTCCCTCCCTCACTCTCACCCTCTCTCAAGAGCACACACAAGCAAGGAGAGGAGAAGAGAAGAGCTCTTGTTGGGGACACACCAAAGAATGAGCTTCCATTCACTTTTTGAACTTTATATATACAAACCCTAAAACCCCATGGGCACCCATCATTTTTTACATAACCGGCCATTGTAGCAAGGTCCCTTTTTCTAATTCCCTCCTTTTCCTTTGTGCCCTAGTCCTATATTCATCTATTCTTTTATAGGTGGCACAAGAGGGAGCCTGGCGCTCTTTTACAAAAGTTTTTCGGAGTTTTTGAGGTGCCTTTTATTTAAAACTACGCTTTTGGCCCTGGCTTAGCTTTGGAGCCCACCGTCGTGTCCTTGCTCCTTTTCCATCTTCGTTATGCTCTTTCATTCGTCTTTCCACCTTCTCGGCTTGGGGTTAACAATTGGAGAATGGGGAAGGCATTTTTGTTCAATGATCAATAGAATTGCTTAAACCTTCACACTATCATGACTCACATGGCAAGGGACTTGCTTGAGCTACCATGCCAAACACACACCATACACACAACAGGAAGCTCACTTAATAATTCTTCCTCTCACAACTGAACGTACACAAATTATAGATGAGATGAAATATAAAGAAAAGTGACCTACTAAGTCAAATTGTGCATAATTGACTATGTTAATTGATTGGCACTATAACTATGCTAGCTATAGGTAGATGTAAGAAACCAAATATTATAAGTGATAAGTCAATGGCCATGTGAGCAACATAATGACCACCACTGATGTGCTAATTGTAGATATGTGAACCTATCTAACTAGGTGGTCCATCATCAATGCATGCACATGTTGAGCTTGCCATCTCAACACTCCTCCTAGATCTCAATGGCAACTTTGCACCTCCAAGTAAGCTTTGAAATTTTTGAAGCTTCTCTGTACCCAATGCGTTTGTAAAATTATCAGTTATCCAATCCTCTGTGGTGCTAACATATACTAAGTCAATCTCTCCTACAAGTACCTTTTCTCTCACAAAACGGTAATGCATCTCAATGTGTTTTATCCTAGCATGGAACATTGGGTTCTTAGCTAAGTGTATACTCTTCATATTGTCATAGTGAATGATAACTAGACCATTTCCCTACACATCCAAATCACCCAATTACTTTTACAGTCGTACCACCTCACATGCTATCGTAGTAGCACCTTTATACTCAACCTCTGTACTTGATAAAGCAACCGTTGGTTGCGTTTTAATGCTCCAATTAATTGCTGCATTACTAAGGGAAAATATGAATCTACTAATAAATCTTCTATTAAACTTACTACCAGCCCAATCTGCATTTGTGTACTAAAACACATGTACATCCTTAGTTGCCTCATAAAAAAAGTTTATAATGCAAGGCTGGACTTCACATACCTCAATATTGACCCCATCCAAATGAGGCTTCCTAGCTATCTACATAAACTGAATAACAAGTCCAATATCATAACTCAAATCTGGCCTTATGATGGTCATATAGATCAAACTCCTTTCTATTTTCCTAAATATAGTAGGATATTCTATCTCATCCCCAACATCAGTACTCAAACTTACATTTTGCTCCAATAGTACCGAAAGAGGCTTACATACCATCTTACCATACTTGGATAACATTTCCAAGCCATACTGCCTTTGTGATAACCATATAACATCAACACATCTGATCACCTCAATACCAAGAAAGTACCTCTGCTCACCTAAATCTTTCATCTCAAACTTTTGCTTCAAAAGGACCTTGACATTAGTAATCCCACTATAACTATTACCTATAATAATCAAGTCATCAACATCGATGACTATGGCAATCAAACTTGCATCACCCTTCCTCAGATAAAGTGAGTGATCTGTATCTGAAACATAAAAGCTAATCTTAACAAGATACTCTCCAATCTTGTCAAATCATGCTCTAGGTGCTTATTTCAATCCATAGAGTGTCTTCTTTAACATGCACACATATGTGCGATGCTCCAAATCTTTATAACTTGCTAGCTTCTCCATATATATCTCTTTTTGTAAATCGCCATGCAAGAAGACATTGTTCACATCCACTTGTTGTAAACTCCAACCTTTGGCATCCGCCAAAGCAATCCCACATTTGATAGTTGCCATCTTAGTAACTAGACTTAATGTTTCTTCATAAGCTATGTCATATGTTTGCACATAGCCTTTTGCAACTAGCTTGGCCTTATATTTGCTAATAGAGCCATCTGCATTATGCTTTATTTTATAAACCCACTTACAATCAATAGCTTTCTTACCCTTGGAAAATTGTATTAGATCCCAAGTCCTGTTGGCCTCTAATGTAGCTATCTAGATCCTCATCCATTGCTACATTTCAATCAACATGATCGGTCATCTCAATGGCCTCCTCAAAACAAGTGGAATCAATATCCTCAACTACCTATACCATATAAGCGCATTAACTGTGAGCTACATAACCCTCAAAACCAAATCTTCTAGTAAGATATCTCACCCTACTAGACCTACATAACATTCAATCACTCAATGGAGTCTTTACATTACCATGTGCTCTCTATACACCTAATGTCCTAAGTGATGGAACACCAAGCTCATCATCCAAACTCTCTGAACCACTAGAATCTCAATCAAGAATCACATGACTAGTAGATGCATTATTACCACATCTGACACTTTCTTTTTCTCTTTGTCATTACATGTCACACTAGTAGATGCACTTGAAAACATGGAACTACTCCTTGGTCTCAGACTAAGAACTAATGGTAGATCTACTACCAAATGATGTCTCCGATCCACTAAGAGTCCATGATTCCTACTTTTCTGTCTACACATGACTATCACGATCATCAATATCATCCAATGCATCTCCACTAGATGCATACAAATTGCTCATCTCATCAAAAATAACATCCATACTTAATCGAAACTCACCACTAAAACAAGGTTATAACAACGATATCTTTTTTCTTAATAACCTATCAATAAAAATACATTTTTTAGCCTTGGATTCTAATTTTTTCATTAGCTCATCAAGCACATGAACATATGCAATACAACCAAACACTTTCAAGTGTGATACATCAAATTCATTGCTTGTAAAACATTCTTCAAGAGTCATACCATGAACTGTAGCTATAGAAGACCTATTCATAATGTAGAAAGTAATATGAACAACCTCAGATTAAAAATGCTTAGGTACATTTTTCTCAACCACCAATGCTCATGCAACTTCTGCAATGTGACTATTTTTTCTTTTTGCAACCCCATTTTTTGGTGGGGTATACATGTATATAAACTATCATTTTACCCCATGAGACCTCAAAAAGTCATTGAACTTATTAGTAGAGAGGTATTCTTCCCCTCCATCTGACCTCAAGCACTTAATTTTCTAGCATGTTTCTGTTTCAACAACCACTTGAAAGTTCTCAAGCACTCAAAACACTCTACAATTTTCCTTTATCAAATATACCCAGATTTCTCTGCAATAATCAATCAATGAATGTAACAAAATACTTACTACTGCTATGACATACATTTTGGGTAGACCGTTAAATATTTGTATGCACAACATTAAGTATAAGCTTGCTTACATCTCTATCATGCAAAAATGGTTACATTTCCTACTTTCCAAACCGACATGCCATATTCAATATCTACAAATCATACCTTTGCCCTTTAGCATACATAGCACTATTTATAGCAAGGATTCTGATATCCAAAGTAAACATGCAGCCAACACTACTTCCTTTTATAATCAACTTGCATTTATTATTGACATGCCATGTATGTCCTATCGTGGGTAAACTTACACAATAGATTTGATTATGTATGAGGGGTCTCAATGCCATTAACAACATGTTAAGAAGTCTTAACTTATTCATAACCTAAAATACAAAGATATCTTAGAATTTGTGTGGTCTTATACATGTGCTATGGGTATATGGAAAAGGTGTAAAAGATAGTTGAAGAATTTGATGTACATGATAAGATCTCATGAAAGCAAGTTTTTCTAGGAAAAAGGGGAGGATACGTTTAGGCTTACTAGTTATTTTCATAGACTTTTTAGTATATTCTCAAGCCTTTTCATAGACTTTTTAGTATATTCTCAAGCCTTTGAAAAATATGCAAGATTGGTCATTAATCTTTTAGTCATAGAATATTAAACTTAGTTTATGCCCTAATAAGAATCTAAATATCTAGTTTTATGTGATTGTATTAGAGCATTGAAACACATACTTACCGATCCAAAGATAGTATAATAAGAGATTTCCTTTTAAAGCATGTAGAATCCTATGGCACTTTGTGTGTAAACTTTACAATCATTAGCCTACTATAGATTTAAGGTTCCTTTCAATCCATAGTTCTAAGTCACACAAACTATTTTTCTATTTTTGGCATGTCATGCTATTCCATAATGCAATTAACTATACTTAAATCTTGGGCTTCTAAAAAGGTCGTGTTTGTTAAGCTCACTCACATATTCTCATTTCCAAACCAACTATTGTAAATGTTCCTAATCAAAATGACATATGAAGCAACCAAAGGCCCACTTCAATTTGCATGACCAAGTATATGCATCATTCTTTAAACCACATGTATAGTATCAAATGTAGAAAAGATTCAACATAAAACTTTCAAACAATTGTAGGTGCATGAAAATAGGGTGTAATAGGATCCATCTACTAGCAACTAAGAGACTTACTAAATCCATAGATTTCTTACAAGAGATATGATCCTTTGAGATAAAAGATGGATTAAGTTACACTATTAGGGGTATATCCAATTCATCTATAAGAAAAAACAAAGCCTTCACTTGACAAGTACCATCCTAACATGGACACCTAGCTCTCACTGTAGTCCAAGCTACTCACTTGCTATATGCATTACAACTACTTAGTAGGGATATTTGATATTGAAGGAAATTACATCATTTTTTAAATACAAATATGTGACAATACTACATATCCCTTCACATAAGGATACAACATTCACATTGTTAGTTATAATATTTCATAAATATGGTTCACAATTGCCATGATACCTTATTAAGGTTCACATCAAAATATGCTATTGATTTTCACATATAAATATCAAATGTAATAACTATACAATGATCCATTTACAAGTCTAATTACCGCCACACTAGACATCTCCATGTTCAAAGCATAGATGTTGTGGTATAGTCTAGGGCGTATCCAACCTCAGTAAATGTATTGATTTCATAAGTTGGCACAAATATCTTACTATAGCACCTTATGCATGGTAGAAGGCCTAATAGGCCACTTCTTTGAGGTTTAGCTCTTAGTAAAGGCTCCTATACCTACTAGGTCCCTTTGCATAAGCATGTATGCAATTTTTTTGCATGTTTACTCTTTGGCCTCTCAAAAGACATAACCTATTCTTTTTGGGATTCCTACTTTCTCTCTTGCTCCTTTCTCCTCCACTTCACTTTCAATCCACAATTTTCAAGATATTTTCACCAATAAGAAAAGTTCACTTTCTTTAAATGAGAGTTTCCAAGTAGTTATTCTTCCTCTTCTTCTTCCTTTTCATCTTCCACTTCCTCTTTGTTGCAGTGAAACATAATAACAATTTATCTTTTTGTATGCCCTTATTATCTTTTTGATTGCCTTTCCTTATTAACTTTCCTAAAGGCTTAACAAACAATGACGAGTGAAATTGATATCAATCAAGCTTGTTTGAGAGACCAAATCAACCTTTGCATAATGTGCTCTCTAAATTGTGCATCTACAAAGTTTCTTGGTTTCTTGTTTGCTAAACTTGGAGAGGATAGGCAGATTTACTGTGATTAATATGTACTATATCAAATAAATTAACTCAATCAACCACTCATATGTGAAAGAATGTATAAAGTAGCTTTTTTCACTTACAAGAAATTTTGAACACACAAACATTATCCTTAATGCAAAACTTAACTTGTTAAACTAGATATTCACAACATCTCAAAGATATAGATTGACTAAGAAAACTACTTTAGATAACTATTGAGCCTTTTGTAACCATGACTGAGACATAATATCTTTTCTTGACCTTCTTCAATAACTCCACAACTTGGTCTTGTGCTTCATTGCCAATAACCATTAGTTTGTTTCCATAATCCTTACAGTGCAACACTCCATTTCCTTATAAGTCAATTTTTTCTAAGAACGATGGTCTTCAAATCCTATAGTTTGAAAGTACATCAAGTCTACCTTTAATTACAACTTAAAGCATGCTTGCTCAACCCATTTCCTAATGTTCCAAAGACCTCTTAGTCATTTCCTAATGTTCCAAAGACCTCTTAGTTCTTGCATCCCTAAAAGGGGGGTAAAATGTACTCTTTAGCTCCCTTAAAAAGGCAAAAATATTGTGAGATTTGTTTCAATTTTGTCAACCTATCCTAGGTATTTACCCCTTTATCTCCCTTGAAAAGGAAACAATATTGGGAGATTTGTTTAAATTTCCTCATCCTATCCTTAGTACCTAGTTTATGCATACTACCCTCTAAAATAACAAGTTCATTCTATTGAAAGGAGTCGCTTTGCATCATGTAAATGACTTTTGTCTCCAACACCTCCATTTGATATGAGGAAGTTGGAACTTCTAGCTCATGCAAGATTTTGGGAGAACTCATATCCATGTCTTGATATCGTCCATTCTCTTATGTGCTAAGAGAGACTTATCAAGCCATTTACCCAAGGTCTAGTTTATACCTTGTAGTCAATGTCAAAGATGGCTAGTCCTCTTTTCTAGTTTTCTAAAACATACACCACCCATTTAGCAAAGGTATATCAAAGGTATGGATAGAGTATATTTGATTTGGAAAGTTTATGAGGAAGTCATATTGGTTCTTAATAATCCAATAGGCATTAGTAAAGGTATTTGAGAAGGTGGCAATGTCTTTATGTAGGTTTTTTATGAATTACTAAATCACATGATCTAGGCCAAGTAAGGCTTTTTCTAATAAAGAGGTCACAAAGGAATATAAACAAGCATCTATGATTGATCTAGGAATAGAACAACTAGTGGGAATATGTAATTTTAGCTCATTGAGAATCAAAGCTCAACAAGTAAACATACCAGTTTCATACAAATTTGTTTCAAAAAAAATTGGTGTCGATTAAGTCTATTTAAAGTTGCCCATTTGACCAGTTTTTTACACAAGGACCAAGGTTTTTGATTATGTAGGTGTCGAGGGAATTTATTATGGAATGCTATAAAGAGAATGCTTTTCAAACAACTTCTTTGTTCTTAAGAAGTGTCAATGTTAAACATGTGACATAATGCTTGCCAACTAGTCCAAGATTCCTTGACTAAATTAAATGGTTTAAGGGTACTAAAGGGGTATTGTTGAGGCCTTTGCTAAAGTTTTCTTGCTAGAAAGGATGATGGAAATTTTGTACATCATTAGTAATTATGTGTGTTCCAAATTCATTCATTTCCTAACAGAAGGCTCTAAATCTTTTGGAAGAGGAACATATACAGTCATCTTAGATATTGAATTGCTCTTCAAAAACCTCATTGGGTTTAAAAGAAATTTCCCAATATTACTAGTATACTTCCAACTAAAATACACACTATCATTTATCAATATATGTTGTAATTTGATATTACTAGCTACTTCAATAAAAACCTCTTTGGGTTTTACAAAATTGAAATTGTTCGAGAATAGAATACAAATTGACCTTTTACTTTTTTACTATATTTTTTGAAGAGAAAAAATTCTATTATTTTTCATTTTTAGAGTTCTGACCCATTCATCATCTTCATTGTACTCTAATGCCTTCATGACCTCTTGAACATTAGATGTTTCTCTATATTATCAAGGCTTTTTTCTTGAAGATGATACTCTATTGGAAGAAATGGCCAAAAAATACATTTTGTTGCTATCTTCATCTTTTTCTAGTCCAGATATCATCTTGATGGTATTGGCAACAGGAGTATTGATCAATTTGGGCAATAGGGGGAATTGAAGGTGGAATATTATAGGTTTTTTACAACCTCAAGCATAAAAGAGTGGAAGTAGTAGTATGATAAGAGATGTTCTAATTTCCACTAGGATAGTGGAGACCCATCTTACGAAAGTAAATACTTGGGCCAATTCGGTAGAGAATGGAAATAATTTTGGTAGATTTTGAAATACATACCAATGAAGATGATCAACCCACATAATGGAAGAAGAACAAGGGTTACTAATGGCTCCACATTGGCATTTTCTAAAAGATCTAAAGGTGTTCCAATATTTTTTTTAATTCGTTTAGCAATATTATCAAGATTTAGAATACCTTTCGTGTGCAAGCTATAAGATGTTGGTTTGAGCATTTTGTATGATCAAGCTTTGATAATCTAACAAGATGCAAATCAAAAGGGTAATTGTCTAGCTTGTATGGATAAAGATTTGCATTGATCAACAACTTATGGAGAGAGGCTACAAATTAGTGCAAGAGACTCGAATTGAGAGAGGACTACAATGACTTATGACTTCAAAGTCCCATAATTTGTGCTTAAGCCTAATGGAGTCAAGCTCCAATTATCTTGAAGGGATAAGTGGTACCATGCTAGCAAAAGCAGGGGGCACTATTTTGTTAGATTCCTTTTTATTGGCTTTGCCAATAAGAGACGAAATACTTTTCTCTTCCTTGGGGTTAAGAAGATCGGGATCAATGAGAGAAAAGCCATTATTTTCAATGGTTGTTTTTGGAAGGGGTATCAATGGGAGGGAGTTCTCATGGTATAGTTTATTAACTATGCTAGGTAAGGAAGAAACATAAAATTTGAGATCATAAGCATCTTCATAGTTGATATTAGGGAGAGAAACTAAAATCCTTGTAAGGTGATGTATTAAGGAATTTGGTTCCTTCAAAACATGCAAGGATGGATTGAATGGTAATTGGTGGAGGCTTCAATTTTGTCATGACAATAGCATATCCCAATTTGACTAATTATGGTATCCAAGCATTTGAACGAAACCATGAGCAAATGATTACAACTTCAATGTCAAACTTTAATCTTAAATACATATGGTGTTAACCCAACTGAGGATTAATAGGGATAGTGTGTGTGTTCAGTGTTCAATATACAATTCCCTTCATGACAAATTGTATGTATTTGAGAAAAATGTAGAACTACAATATAGATGAAAATAAACAAAAAAAAATAACTTACAGATGAAAAAGAGTTTTCTTAGTTTCCAACAAAGTATTCATAAAGAAAAGAAAAGTCTTCGTCTTCTTTTATTTTGTCAGAGAGCCTTGGGTTGCTACAAGCATCAACTATTGGTATCGCAAGTCTAAATTTTATACCTACATCCGTCCACAAGAATTGTTAGGTAAGAACCTAGTCCAACATTGTGAGATTGAAGGTGTCAACAACTCTAGACACTTGTTATCGATGTCCACAATAACATTAATTACAACTCCTAACACACGTTAGACTTTAAGTAAACTTAAAAAAATCTAAGGTGGTTGTTAGATAACCACCATCTGTAAATATTACAATCATAAAATGTTTGAATCGACCTCTCTAAAATACTTCATAAATTTGCTACATCAATCAAAATTTGTATCTCTTACTTTATACGATACTCATAGTTCCTATTGCAATCAACAGTATATACTATATTCTTTAATGTAGTTCCTAACCTTTGCTATGTTAAGAGGCATGATTAGTTGTCATTGCTCTAGACATCTATAGTATATGAACAATTATACATTTGCCTCTAGGTACGTAATAGGACATCTTACTTACTTGCTGTTACAATTAATACTTATGAAACTATTCAGAACATTTATGTAACATTACCATCTCTTATTTTCTTAAGGATGTCAAAGAAGCATTATCCATGTATTGATTTCAGTAATCAAGGACAAAGTGTTATCCCATTTGCTTTGCTCGCTTATAGCATAGAAAGTAGATCCATGAGATTAGAGATATGGTTTGTTAGCTTACATTATAGAAAGAGACATGTAGTTAGTTACTCAGCAAATTTTCCTATCAATAGTATGATTTTTTTACTAATGTATGCATATATTATATACTTTGAGGCTACTAGTGAAGCCATTAAAGATGGAGTACTTATCAAAAAACCATGTTTCTGTAAGATTCTTACATCCCCAACGGGGCAAGTAGAGGATGATTGGATATGCTGCAATTCTTTAATCAAATCCATTGGAGTGTCAACAAGGTATACCATCTAATTTTCTTTAGGTAAGCAATGCCATTACATTTTAATCAGCAAAACAAATTAGACATGCAAGCAAGTAATCTCACCTTGTTGGTCAATATTTATGACACTATGCAAGATCAAACTTACACCTTATAGAGAACAAACGAGGTAACCTCTAGCTACTTGCAAGCTAACCAAAACAATCTTCTTTCAATCAAATGCTTATTATTGTACTGATTATGCAAACATCTCATATTGTTGGCCATTACTCATCCTGGAGGGAATAGGTGGAGCAACTTCTAGCTATATGTATGTTTATCAAAGAAGTCTCTTTCAATATTACAACACCCAAATGTTTATCGTTTGCATCATAATGTCATAGCACTAATCCCACAAAACAACCACAGCAATCTCCAATTATATTTTGGCTAAGAATAGACTATCAATCATTCATTTCATCAATCTAAGGGCCACTAGTGGTCAAACCACTGATTATCCATTGCATTATACCAGTTATAAATACCAAACAATTTTTCTGCTAAATTTGATTCTTATATCGGACTTTTTTATCTTTGTTTGGGAAGTACACGTCTATTTTGCTTGCACAAAAAATTAGCAACCATACTTGATTACGACATACCTTAGGTGTGTTTCATTCACTTCAGGCCTACCAAAGAGGTCACCTAGGGTTGATATCACGGCCTACTCTTAAGGAAGACCTATTCATGCAAAACATGATCTAGCATTTCATTTTTGTGCTAATCAACAAACCTTTTTTATGCAGGATCAAATGCATATGCTAGAGAGAAGAGATGGGCCCAGCCTCTAGCTACCTGAATGCTTATCAAAAGTCTTTCAGAATAACCAAATTTTTTGCCTTTTGCATCAAAATATCAGAGTATTATTCGTGCAAAACAGCCACTTCAATCTCTAATTTTATTTTGGCTTACAAAAAGGATACTATCAATCATTTATTTTAGCGGTTTAAGGGCCACTACTGGTTATAACATCAATTTGTTGATTACAAACCATTATACTGGTTAATCTTTAAAAGATTCATGTTGAATTCAATGTTTTATAGATAAATTACAACATGAGGGTATTTATAATTACATATTTCTGACCTCCATTTGGGCTAGTATGCCATTTGTCTGTTTTGCTTGCTCAAAGCATATATAGGCATTCAATTCTCTCAGTTCTCTTACCTACTAAGAACAATATCTCCATACCATATTATGCCCATACTTCATGTGGGTTCCATTTACCTTAGGGTTATCAGAGAAGCCACCAAAAATTGATATCATGTACTACTATCAAGGAGGATATAAATTCTATTTAAAAATGGTCATGCAAAACATGTTGCAACACTCCATCAGTTTAGACAACAAAGTTGTTTGTAATACTTATGAAGATCATACTATAGTTACTAACCATGCATCAAAAGAAAGAAATCAATTAAAGAGGCTATTGCTTATTGCTGATTCTTTTCACCCTTTCTATGGTCATGCAGAATATTATCATGCAGTTTCTAGTCACCACAGCCTCTAGATATAAATGTCATTCCAATTACTTCAAGTTATACTCTGACTTTTGTGTCTAATTATGGACAAAAGGGCATCTTTCATTACAAATTTTTGGCCCTCATTTGGGTTTGTAAATAGCACACCTACTTTGGTTGCTCAAAGCATACATGCATGTTCATGAGATAGGAGGCACATAACCTCTTTTCATAATTAGAATATGCCCCTATATTATGCATGCTTCATTTTCTCAAGGTTGGTAGAGAAGCCACCTATTTCTTGCAAATTCTTATCCACTAGTTGTGCTCACACTGATCATGCAGATCTTACTGTAAAACAAGCTGCAATTTTTATACAAGTCAACTAGTAAGACTATATTGCAGATAATCCTCCCCTTGACTAATAATTATTTACGCATATAACATATTGTAGTATTGGTTAATACAGAAAACACACCAGCCAACTTGTATATGGATTTACTTTGCAATTCTCAATGCTTCCATAGCACATCAAAAAAGACTTTTTGTACTACAATATCTTTTTCCCTTTTTTGGGGGGCACAATCCTATTTTTAATGGTCTTGCACAATCCTATTACCACCAATCACCCATCAAAGGTTTAAGGTTTTTCCAGACTTACATGCTATCATGCAATTCCTAATATTCAAAAGCCTTATGAAAGAGTTATATTCAATCATCATGCAAACGACAAAAATATACATAACGGATTGCTAATCACATACCACAACAAAAGCCAAATTCCCAACTTGATTATTTGATGATGCTATCAAAGCCATGTCGCAGTTGTGCTTGAAGACAAAGATTGCTACAGAGATTTATGAGAGTAGGCTACCGTTGTGATTCTTCTTGCATGAGTCTCCTTTTAAAGCTGCAATCAAAGATGATGCATTGGGGGTCCAACAAAATCTGAGGAGAAGAATCAGAGATACAATGCTTATCCTGGCGATGACAACGGAAGAATAATCCATGCAAAGGCGGTGCATATACCAGAGGGGAAAGTGGTGAAAGAGAAAAAGGGAAAGTTGTAAAAAGACATTCGCCTATCATTGTGTGAGTCTTTTGCGTGCATCTGTGTAGTGTTTGTGTCATTTTTGAGTATGTAATAAAACAATCATAAACACGTGTGTGTGGACACATGCACCTGTATTCGACTCCTTCAATAACTCAGTAGCGATCAACTTTCAGTGTTTGTGTATGCACGTGCATGCACATGCACATGTATGTGTGTGGTTCATATGTGTGTAACCAACAATTGTAGAGGGGTGTGTGTGTGTGTGTGTGTGTGTGTGTGTGTCTCCCATTGGCACCAATCAACATGCAAGTATGGTTGCCACAACATGATGCAACCTTCATTCATGGCATCACATATTGAATATAAGACATCACATTTTCCCATCCTTGACAAAGCACTCAACGTAGTAAGCCACATTGTAAGATTGATAGAATTTGGCACCTCCTTGATTACTATTGGTGCCTTGTCTAGCATCTTGAATAAGCAAAGACATCAACCATGCATGTATGATGCTCTAATGTTTGGGCAATGCCATAGCATGTCCTCATCTCAAAATACACCTGACTCTTTGCCAGTAAACTTGTGTGACTACATACCTTTAGTGAAATAGTGTATATGATCAAGCTTGTAGTTATGCGTTATTCAATCAACTAATCAAATAAGTAGAAAACATGTTTAGATTTTCCAAGCAGGTCATACCCTACCATTATTATATTCCACAAGAATAGATCTTGAACAACCACCAAAGTTTGCCAAATACTTCATGTGTCTTTACAAGCATGCCACATTTGCTCTAGATATCCACCAACGTAGTGCCAATGGCAATGTCTTCTTCTAGCACTCCCTTCATGATGATTTCAATGTGCCATTCTTTGCCATTATATGCAGTTCCTAAGATGTTGTAGGCTTTCAAGATGCAAGCATAAGTGACTAAATTGGAAAAAAATCATTGTGCTTGCATTTGGTAAAAGCACACCTGCACTAGTTCACCATGCCCTGTTGAGCATACCTTGACATTAGCACATTCTAAGAGATCACATCCCAAAATGAGAGTTTATCAAACTCCTCTTGTGCTTTTGCTAGCAAGCCACATTTCACATATATATCTACCAATGCATTTCCTGCAGCAATGTCTTTTTCAGCAACCCCTTTCTGTCAATCCCAACAGGTATTTCCTCATGCTCCTTTGCTGACACAATCTTGCAAAAAGTAAGCATAGCTAAATGCATTAGGAGAGCTCTCCTTTTGTTGGATCTGTATGAGGCATTTTAGTACTCGATCATTGTTCCCATGTTGAGCATATGCTGCTATCAACCCACTCCATGAAACAACATCCAATTATGGAAGCTTGTCAAACACTTATTGTGCCCTATCACAAGAAGGTCACCTCTAGTGTGCATATCAACCAATGCATTTTCAACAGTGACATCCTTATCTAATAAACTCTCATAACATGAGCATGTATTTCTTTGTCCTTCTTAGCAGCTCCTGTGATACCACAGGCTTTCAAAACACATAGGTGACTCCATTTTGAAGAGAGGTTCTCAAGTTGCATCCATCTGAAAATCTTCAATGCTTCCTCAACATGTCCATGTTGGACATATCAAGCCATTAATGTATTCCACAAGATTGTCAAACACATTTTTGTGCTTCTACAACAAGCGAACCGCATTTGACATACATATCTACTAAACAAGTGCCAATGGCAATATTCCTTCCTAGATCCCCTACCTAACAACTAGAGCATGTAATTCTTTCCCTTTGTTTGTAGCTCTAATTATACCACATGCTGCTTGAGGGAAATCCCTCAAGTTGATTCGAAGTAAATCCCTCGAGTTGCATCTGCTCAAATCACTCCAATGCGAGCTCATTGTACCTGTGTTCAACATATATGCCCTGCCATAAGTGCACTCCATGATACCACATCCTGAACTGGAAGTTTGCTAGCCTTCTTTTATTTTTCCAAGCAGGCAAAACTATGAATACATATCAAGCAATATAGTCTCAAGAACATTGCATTTTCCCAAAAATCTATTTCTAGCAATCTCAACATGTATCTCTTTGCTCTTCTCTACAGCCCTAGACTACATACCTCGAGAAAAATAGTAAATGCAATTGAGCTTGGAATTATAAGTTCTTCAATCATTTGATCAAATAAATAAATAATAGGTTATAATTTTCCAAGATGGGCATACGTTGCCATCACCGTATTCCATGAGACTAGATCTTGAACAACAGAAAGTTTATCAAATACTTCATGTGCCCCTGCAAGCAAGCCACATTTGGTCAAGATATCCACCAACACAGTGCCAATGGCAATGTCTTCTTCTAGCACTCCCTTCCTGATAATTTTAGTTGTCATTCTTTGCCTTTATTTGCAGTTCCTAAGATGCTTCAAGCTTTCAAGATGCAAACATACGTGATTGGATTAGAAAAGAATCATTGTACTTGCATATGATCAAAACACATCAGCACTTGTTCACCATGCTTGTATTGAGCATACCCTAACATTAGCACATTCCAAGAGATCACGTCCCAAAATGGAAGTGTGTCAAACTCCTCTTGTGCTTTTGCCAGTAAGCCACATTTCGCGTACATATCTGCCAATGCATTTTCTGTAGCAATGTCTTCTTTCAGCAACCCCTCTTTGTCAATCTCAGCAAGTATTTCCACACCCTTTTCTACAACTCCCATGCTACCACAAGTTTGCAAAAAACAAACATGGGTGATTGCATTAGGAGAGCTCTCCTTTCATTGCATTTGCATGAGACATTTCGATACTTGGTCATTGTTCCCATGTTGGACATAAGCCTACCATCAACCCACTCCATGAAACATCTAATAATGAAAGCTTTTCAAACACTTATTGTGCTCTATCAATATGCCACATCTTGTGTACATATCAACCATTGCATTTCCAACAGTGACATCCTTATCCAATATACTCTCGTAAACAATCTAAGCATGTATTTATTTGCCCTTCTAAGCAACTATTGTGATGCCATAGGCTTTCAAAACACAAACATAGGTGACCGCACTTGGGGTTCTTGAGTTGCACTCATCTAAAAATCTTCAATGCTTCCTCACCATGCCCATGTTGTACATATCCAACCATTAACACGTTCCATAAGAGCACTTCTAGAAGTGGAAGCTTGTCAAACACAATTTGTGCTTTTGCAAAGCAAACCGCATTGGCATACATATCTATAACAATTACAGCATCTAATTCTTTCTCCTTGTCCACAGCTCTGATTCTACCATAGGCTTTCAAGATGCAAATAAAGGTGACTACATTTGGAGCAAATCGCTCAAGCTACATCTACACGAAACACTCCAATGCATTCTCATCATACGTACTTATTTTATCTAGTGCACCCTTGGTATCATCATTGGCTATCTTAAAACTTCAATACACATCAAAGAAAGGCATTTATTTTGGCTTTGGATTTCACTTACAATTGTAGAAATGCCTCGTTAAGAAGATACTAATAATCTATACATTGATTTTATACACGAGGCTTCAAGCCCCTTCAAATTTTCTTCACTCACTTCCATGCCATTGTGAATGGTCGAGGAGACCCACAAGGGTTCGCTTCACCTCCTAGAGCTTTTATCCTCCATGTAGTTTTCATGCTCTGCTTGGTTGCAAAGGGAGCTTACTTGTTCAAATAAGGACGAAGGAAAAACATGTTATCATCAATAAACGCCATAATCCTCACAATCAATAAGGACGAAGGGAAAACATGTTATCATCAATATTATCCTCACAATCAAAGCTCCTAATAGCTCTACAAATGGCATGTCTATTAAGATTGTTACCTTTGATGTCCAATCTCCTTCCCATGGAGCTTTGAGAGGATGAGATGGAAGATAGAGGAAGCCATCAAAGCTTTACCATTTGCCTCTTGGGAGGTGCACAAGGCTACAAATAAATGGTATTAATGGTTTCACCTTTGGTAGGCACATAGGAGCTATCAAGAGTAGGAAAGGATGGCATGGAGTAAAGGGATGGAAAGACACATCCAAGACAAGAAGGGATTGAGGAGGAGAAGGAGAAGAAGAGAAGGGAAGGAGAGAAGATTTCAAGGTACACAAGCAGACGCGCACACACTGTGTGTGTGTGTGTGTGTGTGTGTGTGTGTGTGTGTGTGTAAGTTAACCATAATTAAGCATGTAGAAGTAGGCCACCTAACTCAAGTTAACAATGGGTAATTTTTCCTAGATAGGCACCCACCTTGTCACCGCATTGTTCTAATACCATATGCCCTAACAAGCAATGCTAACAAATCTTCTTGTCATTACCTTATTCCACTTTCATTTTTCCTTCAAAAGTAAACGTGAGCATCAAGAAAGAGACATCCATTTCCTCACATATACATTATGCACTAGCCTATTTTGTGTATCACATGAACCAACTCTTAACATGTTATAAACTATTAACTCCTAACTCTTGTACTAAGGTAAACTATAAGGATCAAAGTGAAGCTCTCACACAAAAACTATTTAAGATAGCAGTGCAACTTAATCCATCAAGCAAAACATATTACGCTGACCATGGTTGAGATTCCTCAAGTTGCAAGTGGTTAGTTTTATACAAACCTAAAATTAAAACAAAGGGCTTGTGAATATTGTGAATCTTCTTATTGTTACTTTCCCTTATCCCATTTTAAATTCGAGCTCTTTGACTTTCAAATCACTCCAGAAGCTCATCTTAAAGGACTTTTTCTTATTCAAAATATACTCTAATCTCTTGATGCATTCCCCCAATAAGTGATTTCCACACATCCATCTCACCTTACATCATTCAAGTTTCTATCCATGTCTAAGGAGTTTCAATTTCTATATGCTCATAAATTCACCCCTCCCCACTCTATTGTTTTTGTCTTTAGATAACCAATGACCAGCACACAAACTAAGGAACATTGGTTCTCTCTTCCCAACTAAATAATGTCACTTTAACATTGTCATGATTCTATTCAAGACTATAGCTGCCCCTCAATTTCAACCAAAACTATGTTGAGACTCCCCCTAATGTACTGAAAACGCCAAAATAAGTCTACACTTCCTTTGGTTAGGTGATGTTGATCCCAATCTTACATTCATGAATTCTTTGAACTTATATCATAGATTTGCTATCCTGGGATTTTTATTGAATATTGTATGCAGAAAGTGGGAGATTTTAATGGTGGTGTCTACCACATGCTACAAATACACCTCAGTAAGAGAAATCCGTGTAGCATACACAACATGCTATAGTAAATGCATACACACACGTAATGTGCACGAGCACTACATTGGTGATTTGTGATCTTAACCTAAACTTAGAGAACAAACGCATATGCTCTTCACTATACATATATATATATAGGCTACTGAAAAACGTGTCATAACTTTGATTGAAGAATTCTCACAACAAGGTGGGCTGGCTTGTCGTCGGGTGTGAGGACTGTGATTTGTGTTTTATTGAAGAAAAGAAAAACTGTCGGCACGTCGGACTTACATCGCCATGTCTTTCTCTTTCTCTTTCTCTAAGGCATTCTTCGAGCCCTTTCTACGCTCTGCCGCAGAACCCCAATCACGTGTGCTGGGTCCGGGGCCCCAAAAATGGAGCTCCCAGCGACTATGCAATTGGCACCTGCCGCAGCAGCCTCTTCGATTGTCGAGGGACCCAATCCCCCATCGACCTGCATAAAATAATAAGCGCATACTTCATAAGCAAAGGGAAATGGGCGAGGCTCCTCATCATGTTTAATAACCATACGCCATCGGGGCGCGCTGGGCGGGGGGGGGGGGAGAACCACTTGCCTCGATATCCAGTTCTGGGTATTTCTCTCGCAGAGATCTCACCTGAAAAACGACGACGACTTTGCTCAACTTAAAAACGATATGACATGAAAACACTACTCTGTACATCTATATATATATACATATATATATGTATATATATTATCACCATAAGCCAGTATTGGAACATACTTTTGTCATCATCTCCGGCATAAACTTTTGCCCACCAAAGCCTGGTTCAACTGTCATCACAAGCACCATGCCCACTTGTCCACTGTCAACCTGCACTTTACGTACACAAAGTTACCGCTTGCCTTTCAAAACGGGAGGTCCTTAACAACATTAGCTGACCAAAAAGAGTGGATGGCCGACAGATGTCTCACCAAGGGAAACACATCCTCCACAGGAGTTGAAGGTCTCAATGCAACTCCTACTCGCATTCCAGCATCTTTGATGCTTTTCACGAGATCTTGCCATGTATCTGCGAGCTTCGCACAGATTAAAACCAACCCACCCCCCCAAGAAAAAGGGGGAGGAATCACAAAGAGCCCTAGTTTTTCTCACAAGATGTTTTGCCTAAATAATTCAGTAAACGATCATGAAAGTAATCATAATGAACGAGCCTTCGCTTCAATTCAAAGACAACTCAAACCTTTGGTTACTTCAACGTGAAAAGTAAACCCTGAAGCTCCAGCTTTGGCGAATGGCGCCACATAATCAAACGGGTTGGTGACCATGAGATGGCAGTCCAGAAAAGCACTGTGTTCCAAAGAGTCAACTAGTTACAGAATCCACAACTGCAAGCAGGCTGATAATTTACATAAGGAAGATACTCTCTATGCTTCTTAAACTTTGTTCCAATAAGGTACATACTCTGTATGCTTCCGCAAACTTTGTATGACAGGGGCTCCAATTGTCAGATTCGGGACAAAGTGCCTACATAAATGGATTACAGAAAAGTTCATTTTCTGCCATATTGTAACTGCAACTGAAGCTCTGGTATGCTTGCACAGTAAGTTCAAACCTAAATAATCCCTTCCTTCTGAGAGATCTCACATATGCTACACAATTATCAACAGAACTTCAAAATCATGATTCAATCAAAGGGCCTAAAAGTACCACAAACGCAACTGGTAAGGATTTACTTTAAGATCACTGCAGGGAGTCATCCTTTGATTTAGAAGGACAAATTTGGCTGATTCATTCCTTTTCGTGACCAGCATTACCCAGACAACACCAGCCCAATGCAGGCTGCACAGCAGGTCATCCTATAGCAGGAGACAGGCACCATGGTACATGTGATGATATACTTTTTAAAGTTTCTTCCCTTGCAGCCAGCAAGAAAACAGTGAAGACGAGACAGACATAATGGTAGCGGCTGCCACCACCACAACTGATTCGGGACTTGCAAATTCAAATTGCTGGGTGGTGGTGGCATGGTCCACCCTTTTCTTTTAGCAGTTCATGTGTGAGTCTATGTGTGTATTAGGGGGCTGGGCAGAGTATTTTCTAGCCGTTATTTGGCGTTTTAGGTGCCAGATTTATTGCCATTTATTTCTAGCCAACCAGCCTGATCATTTTATAATTTTCTAGGCTGGCCGACTTTTTCATGGTTATAGCCTATTTTTAGGCTGGGGTTTCCTCCTCAGTTGTCTTAGTGCACACACCTACAGCAGGTCCTGTTGCAGGGAGGAAGCCAATGCCAATGCTTACTCAGCCGGTTACTCGTTGTTGTATTGTCTCTTGTCTTGGTATATGGATTCCATTTCCCGAGCATTCTTTTGAGGTGTCTTTGCAGTGCTCTTCATTCTTGTTTGCAATCTCTCTCCTCTTTGTGTTGTGCAGTCTATTACAGCAGTTTCACACACTTCCATCACTACACCCACTTTTGACATTTTCAACATCGTCCTTGCGAGAGGGCTACCCACGTAGTGGACAACCCCAAGTTCCCTCCAAAAAGATTATATATTTAAAACCTCTGCAAAGCAATAAGCATGAGCAAATGAGAAAATATGAGAGGCACTCTCACAAGAGAGTAAATGAGCAATGAACCACTAACTCTAGTTACAAGAGTGTAAAGAAGATCTCTCTTTATGGGCAACAGTATCCAAGCATGAAGCAAATCCTTCAATTGCTAGGACACTAGCCTACTCCCAAACACAAAAGACCATTGACAAAACATCCCTGTGCCGAACAAGAGACTAAGATACCTTCAATGTACACATCAATTTTCACTAACGGATCCCCTAGAAACCCTAGTAATATGTGACGGGAACTGTGCATCAAAGTGGTTTTCTAAAACCAACCTTCCTCCTCGGTATCTTGGACACTGGACACCCTGTTGGCCCCAAAACTGGCACTCCTTTCAGTATTTATTTAACTTAATTGAAGAAGTTGATATACAATGGGATTCTCCCAATCTCTTTCCGTATTCCAACTTCCTTGCTATCCAAAATGACTAGCAAGTCTTCAATTTGATTTGCCTCTTGATTCGAGCAGTCAATTGGCCTTTACCCACTTTGATGGAGATGGAAAATGCCCCAAATTCATTGATTTGCTACTCCCTCCACTTGAATTTGACTAAAAACAGCTTCAGCCCTGTTGAATCCAAGTCTTGGAGCTTTCAATTTATGTTGATTCGTCTTCTCTTTCCCCTGGCTGTCTCTGAAGGTCTTCCAATGGCTGCAAATCAGACCAGCAGCATCCCCTCTCCCTCTCTTGCAAGCTGAA
The DNA here is from genome assembly GCF_053477565.2 of Lygodium microphyllum. NCBI lineage: Eukaryota > Viridiplantae > Streptophyta > Polypodiopsida > Schizaeales > Lygodiaceae > Lygodium > Lygodium microphyllum. The sequence continues at coordinate 131,644,138 of NC_141158.1, forward strand.
TACACTAAAATGCATCTCTCCAACCTTTAAAGACGTTTTTCAGTCTTGCATGGCCATTTTTGACAAGTAGCAACCTTCATAAATGGTTTTTTCAACATTATCCATAATTAAATATTAATTGTTAATACTAAAAATTAATTTTGGTGCCTTGAAAAATAATCTAACTGGCCAAAAATTAAATTGACTAGGCAACTTCCATTCTCGAGTGTCTCTACGCCATCTTTGACCATCAGATTGGTGTTAGGTACCATTAAATGCCACTTCTCTAGTGTCTCCAACTGACACTTATGGCCAAATGAATGACCTAGACCAACAACTAGCGCCAGATACCACCAAGTACGTGTGCGACATAACTTATAGCAGCTTTTGCCTTTGGCATCCCGTGATTTCCTCAAGTCCCATGCTAGTAAATTTACTTTAATCCCAATTACCCCTCACATGTGCAACATTTACTTAACCATGTGGTCAAAAATTAATCCACATGTTAAGTAAGGTTTTAAAAATACATGTCCTCATAACAGCCCTCCCACTTAAAATCCTTGCAGTCCTCCTCGATTGCGCTCCCAAATGCATCAAAAGAAAAATAGTGAATTGGAATTTCCACAAGGTATCATAGTTAACACAACATTGCGCACTGTTGCTCAACCATTCCATATGCCCAACACATGCTGAAAATTACCAATCAATCATAACATAACATAAGACTCACAAAGAATCTTAAAAACATTGCCAAATTATTATATGACGTGTCTATTTCTCATGAGCTCAACTCATCTAGCAAAACCATCCATAGCATAGCATAACCAAGCATAAACCATGTCTAAAACAGCAATGGCATCCAAACATATGTTGTTGTCCATGAAACCACATGTAAACCATTGAAAACTAAGCATAATCTGATCATAAAATGATCACTTGCTGATTTGAGAACTGATCACAAGCTGCTGCAAATGTAACCCCAAACTAATCACAAACTCATTGTAAAAACTGACCAGCAAGCAATACAAAACTAATCCCAAAAGTAACCATAAACGGTTCTCAATCATATCAAAAATTGATCTGAAACTGATCGAAAATTTTGTCTCAAAATTGAGGCAAAATTCATGTCAATTTGATCATAAGCTGATGCAAAAGTATAGTTCCAGTGTTCGGGTGAAACTCATACTCATCTGGTACATCTCATAGTAACTAGTACACTAAGTAGTAACCTCATGGCAAACCAAACATACTATCAACGTAGTACCTTGGATGCATGCTGAATGCATCCAAGATCCACTACATACGAGAGCTATCCATAATTGGACGAGTGGAAATGCTACCTCCCCCTTGAGCATCAGGCAATACTCCGAACCCTTGCTCTGTTGAACCTAACGGAGCCCGAACTAAAGTCGAGTCTAACTGAAAGAAATCTAGGTAAAGCTGCAACAACAGAGGATGGTCTGCCAAGTCATCCTCTTCCATCCATTTGTCGCCATTCATTGGTGAATAATTATGAAATTTCACCATGTATCTCCTGGAAACTTTACCTTTGACTTTTCTTTCCTTATGTATCAAAACCTGCTCGGATATCAAAATCTCATCCAACTCCTCAACCTCAAGTTGAATTTCAGCACACGTATAGAGCACATCACAATGAAAAGGCCTCAATAAGCTGACGTGAAAGGCATTGTGTATCTGCCAATGTGAAGGTAATTTCATCCGATATGCCACATCGTTGATCTTCTCCAATACCTACAAGGATCCATAGTATCTCATACTCAACATCGAACACAATCTTTCTCTTCCTTTCATCTTTTTCAGCCTTGCCTTTTCAAAACGCAGCAATACATAATCACCCTTTGTAAACTACAAAGCACGTCTATATCGATCAACTGCCCTCTTTTGCATTTCTTGCAATCTTTGAAATACATATTTTATCTTTGCATAAGCTACATCCAAGTTTTCCACATAACGATCAACCTCAAAGATCTTATCCTTAGCTTGTAGAATAGGTGAAACCTTCTTGCCACCCTCAACCATATCAAATGGAGCTTTGCCCGTAGAACTATGCACTGTGTTGTTGTAAGCAAACTCAACCAAGGGCAAATACTGCTCCCACTTTGTCTTGTGGTCTGAAACATAGCACCTCAAATGATCTAACACTATGGAATTTACTTTCTCAGACTAACCATCTGTCTACGAATGGAAGGATGATGAGAATTTCAGTATGGTACCCATATTCTCAAACAAGTCCTTCCAAGATAAACTGGTCATCCGAGAGTCTCCATCACTAATGATCGACTCTAAAAGAAAGGCTGGTTTCATGGTTTCCACTGCTAGGCTGCATTTTACGTTCGCAACGGTCACATGGACTTTAGTAATACAACTCTTGAGTTGTCTTAAACTGTCATCAATCATTCGGAGGATCGTGGAGACATCTTTTTTTATTTCTAATCCAAGTCTCTCCATCAATTCCAAACTCATTAGGTTAACAGAGAATCCTGTGTCCACAATGGCATGGTCCACTAATATTCCATCAACATATGCGGCTACCCTAGGACAATGCTTTTCAGCATGCTCAAACCAATTATCTCCTACTCATGCTTTTCCCAAGGACTCAACGATATATCCAGTGCATAGAATCTTCTTAAATTCCTTGCACACTCTTGGAGACAACTTAGTCAACTGTAGAAGATTTACATCCGGCTTAACTTCACAAAGAGAACTCACTAAAACAAATTCATGATAGCTAGCAAGAGCTCACTTTTCTCACCAGACCATTCTCTCCTTTGGTCTTTGAACCGGCTTTGGTGCTTCTTTCTTGGCTTTTACCTTCTTCTTTACAACTCCCTATTCTTCTTGGTGTTGGTTTTACCATCTACAGCCTTGAGAGGTCCACCTTCCATATTGGGATTAAGGACTTACGTCCCCTTATCATCTTGCTTGGGATTTCTCTCAACAAGTTTTGCCTTGGCTTTATCAACTTCTTTACCCTTTTGACCTCTCGTAATAATCCGTAAATTAGAAGCTTCAATGCCATTGACGCAAACAGCTTCTATAAAGCTAACTCTACTGCCACCTCTATCATAGCTTTCCCTCTTTGTAATATTTGTTTCGGTCCTTCATGTTGCTGGAGATTATTCCCTTACACTCGATGATTAACTGGACCTGGTTGTTTACTTCCTTGCTGGAGAGAGCTAATCTTACTCAACAAGTACTAGCTAAATGGCCAGACTTCCCACATATGTTACATTTAACATTTGGACAATTCCTAGAAAAATGTTGGCCACCACACCACTTACAGCTGAATCTTGAGAAGCCACCCTCTTCAGGGCATCGACTCCCTATCAAATTCTACTGCTTCTTTAAGGAAATTAACGTCAACAGCTATTTGTCTATATTGTTTGCTAATCATATCTATATAGTGCTTTATCATATCCTTAACTTCGCCAAGGACATTCGAGGCACTTGACTCATAGCCGCAATCTACTACTTGTCGTTTCATTGGCCTAACCACTTGATTAGGAATTAGTTGCTAATTCCCTGAAACAACGGTAGGATTTATCGTTAGGCTTCCAACAGTCGGTGGAGCCGTTTGACTAGCCATAGGCATGGTCACACTAAGAGAAGTTGGCAACATGGACACATTTGAAATTATGCTTCCTCTCCCATTAGGAGGACTCATGGGCATCCCTTGACCTCCATTCGTCAACGCTAAAGTATTTCCAAGCCCTAAGCTCGGATTCCAATTTGACCTAGAGATGTAAGCCGCTCGTAATCGCGATTCTACCTCTTCTACTTGTGTAATAGTCGTATCAATGTCGGTAAGAGCAACACTACTCAATTGCACTTGAATGTTAAAGTCTAGCCCATTCAAAAAATATTGCAATCGAACAGCAGCTGGAATAGGAATATAGGTTTGCAATTTTCGAAATACCTCCTTCAGTTTATTGGCATACCCACACCCCATTCACACAGGACATCTAAGCCAAGGCTGCCCGACCTTGTCTACATCCATCCGAGGCCTTTCCAACCATTGATAGTTGCTATCTGGCCCCAATAGCTGCTTCTGCCCATTCATTTGTTGTCGCTAGCTGCCATGTGGCACTCTACTGCTGTGTTGGTACTTGCTGGCTACCACCTAGCACCAAACAACTATTGAAACCCTGCATTTGCTGCAACAGGCTGCCACATCTACATCCAAATCTGCGTTTATTGTGCAAGCTACTGTACAAGCTGCCACATCAATAGTTGAATCTGTGTTTGCTGTTTTTCTCTCTCCTCAGCACATCTGACACTAATCCAGCACATCATCTACTATGTTTGATGTTGTTCGACTTTTTGAATCCTGCCTTGCTGTGTTTCGGGATCCATCAAGAGTATGACACACTCTTCTACTCATTATCTCTTCCTTGGTCCTTGAGACACGAGAGTTTAGGGTATAGTTTTCATTTTGCACGGTTTGTTTGCTACATGAGCATTATATATTTAGTATTCAATTATTCATTCAAATTTCCATTGTATTCATTGTCTTTGAGTTACCCTAACCCTAACTGTGTTCTATTGGGTTTATGCTTTGTCGTAGACTTTCACTATGTTTCTGCGTTAGGGTATTTCTTCATAGGCACAAGCTGCCTTCCAAAGATCCTCGTAGTTGCAGTGACCAAATCGAGCATGTGTCTATGAAAAAAGAAGAAAGGGTGTAAGGGCTATGGAACTCCACACCTTGTAGACATCATTCTCCTCATGCCCTTGGCATGGCACCCATCTAGACTTGCCATAAAGAACCCTAAAAGAATCTACATCAAACTCCATTATTGGACACCAAACCCACACATTTTGCTTACTAGAAAAGGTGGTCTTATGAGAGCCTCTGATTTCAAAGGATTAAGGTTTTTAAGTTGCTCTTCTTAATCCAATACCATAGGAACCAACTCTTCCCACATTTAAGTGTCTCAATACGCCCTAATGCAACCAAAGCAAAGTAAAAGACGCTAAACCATAGAGGCAATTGTGACAACAAAGTCATCACCATGTTTTCGGTTGTGATAACCTTACTAGCATTTTAAACTTGCATCTGCAATTGTTGAAGGTTGTTAACTTACTCTTGCATGAAGATCGACTTGTTCGGATTCAAAGTCCACATCTAAAACTCAAAAGACACCCACTTCATAACAATCATCCAATAGTAAAGCCAGTCCAACTCTAGCCATATCTCACAAGCATTTATCAAATACTTAATGTGAGCAATCGCAGCCGGTGTGTATAAGAGAATTAGAAACAAGCCCAATGTGCCTAAACCTTCTCCAACTGCTTTTTCTCCTAAGAAATAGTAGTAACTATGATCTCCTTGGCTAATCCAAAAGGCCTTTGATGTTCCACCAATCAACAATTTGCCCCTTGATTTTCACCCAAGACTTGCTCTAATTGGACCCCAACTGGCCAAATGCTGCCCCAAATTTACAATGGATGGTTGGGCATCTAAGATTCCTGACAATAACACAAATTGTAGTCCTTGCAATCATCCTCGATTACACTGCATTGTGTCAAAGGAAAAACATATTGCACCAGGATTTCCATAAGGCATCATAATCACAACATTGTCACTGTTGTCCAACTGTGCCGCATGCCCCAAACCTTGCTGAAAATTTCTGGGCAACATTAAGATGACATGAATCTGAAAAATAGTCAAGAATAGTTGCTAGAAACCCATTGGATGCATCCATAACTCATGTTTCTCAATTGTCCTAACCCCACAACCATAGTCAAGCATATTCTCAACATAAACCATGGCTGAAACTATCAATGGCATTTACTAACATGCAGCTGTCCATGGAACCAACTATAAACCATTGACAACTAAGCATTATCTGATCATAAACTGATCACTTGCTGATCTGAGAACTGATCACAAACTGCTGCAAATGTGATACCAAACTGATTGCAAATAATGTGCAGTGACCAATGCAAAACTGATCTCAAAAGTGAGAATAAACGGTTCTCAAACGGATCAAAAACTGTGCTGAAACTTATCAGAATTTTATGTCATGACTGAGGTAAGAACTCATGCCAAATTGATCATAAACTGATCCCAAACTGATGCAAAAGTATAGTCTCAGAGCCACAGTAACAACCATACTCCACTACATACGAGAGTTGTCCACAACTAGAGGAGTGGAACTGCTACCTTACCCTTGAGCATCAAGCAATGCTTCAGACCCCTACTCTGATGAACTTGACTGAGCCCAAACTAAAGTCGTCTCTAACTAAAAGGCATCTAGGTAAAGTTGCAATAGCTAAGGATAGTTTACCAAGTCATCACTTCCATCCATTTTGCATCCATTGGTGAATAATTCTGAAACTTCACTGGATATCTCCTAGAAGCTTTACCTTTGACCTTTCTTTCCTTATGTGCCAATATCTACTTGGGTAACAAGATCTCATTCAACTGCTCAACTTCAAGCTGAATTTCAACAGACATATCCTCTATCACATCACCACAAAAAGGCCTCAATAAACTAACATGAAAGGCATTGTGTATCTGTCAATGTGAAGGTAATTTCAACAAATATGCCACATCACTAATCTTTTCCAACACCTTGAAGCTCAATTCTATCAAGTGTAATTAGACTTGAGAGTTAGTTCCACATCCCCTGGAGTGAAAGGTAATAGATGTGAAGTGGATCTATAAGACTAAGTACCTTGTAAATGGTTCCTTGGACAAGCACAATGCTAGACTTCTAGCCAAGGGTTTTGCTCAAAGGGCAAATTCGGACTATTTTGAGACTTTTGCATTCTGTCTTCTTAAATGGTGTCTTTCAAGACGATATTTATATTTCATGGTGAAACCAACCTTCCTCCTCAGATAGGGTAGTAAATCCCTGATTACAACTTAATTACACCAACAAACAATAAATGCAAATCTGAAAATACAAATTTACCTACTAATCTTGGATAATGCACACTCGATTGGCCCCAAAATTGGCACCCCTTTCGGTATTACTTAAGCTTTATGGAAGAAAAAGTTGATTTACAATGGGATTCTCCTAATCCCTTTCGGTATTTCAACTGCCCTTGCTATCCAAAGTGACCAACAAGTCTTCAATCTATTTTGCCCCTTGATTCGGGCACTCAATTGGCCTTCACCCGCTTTGATGGAAATGGGAAATGCCCCAAATTCAATTATTTGCTAGTGCCTCCACTTGAATAGGCTAAAAACAGCTTCAACCCTGTTCAATCCAAGTCTTGGAGCTTCCAATTTCTGGGACAATTCTGGAGGCTGTTGCTAAACCCTAATTTCTGCTATATATTAGGATTTACAGCAAAGAAATCTGAAATTTCTCAGCCTCCAAGGGTCCAAATGCTGAGATCTTCGGAGCAAGGCTGTGAAATGGTTGGGAGATGAGAGGGAAAGCAATAGAGAGAGAAAATTCAGAGTTTTGTCGCGAAGAATGACTGAAAATCAGTCAAATGCAGCTGTTGCCCTACCACAACAACTTATAGATGCAAAGAACTGAAGAAAATCAGTCATTTATAGTTGCTGCCCTACCTCAACAACCTGTAGGTTCTGTCTCTTACACTTGATTGATCTTCTTTTTCCCCTGGCTGCCTGAGAAGGTCCTCCAATGGCTGCAAATCAAACCAGCAACCTCCCCTCCCTCTCCCTTGCAGGCTGAATTTATAGAAATGCTTCTCTCCAACCTCTAAAGACGTTTTTCAATCTTGCATGGGTATTTTTGACAAGTGACAACCTTCCCAAATGGTTTTTTCAACATTTTTTATAAGTAAATATTAATTTTCAGTCTTTAAATACTAAAAATTAATCTAATAATTATGTCGGTGCCTTGAAAAACAATCTGACTAGCCAATAATTAAATTGGCTGGGTAACTTCCATTCCCGAGTGTCTCTGCACCATCTTTGACCATCAGATTGGCACTTCTCTACTATCACTAACTGACACTTATGGCCAAATGGATGACCTAGGCCAACAACTGGCACCAGATACCACCAAGTACCTTTATAGCAACTTTTGCCTTTGACATCCCGTGATTTCTTCGGATCCTAGGCTCATAAATTTACTTTAACCCTAGTTGCACCTCACATGTGCAACATTTACTTAATCATGTGATTAAAATTAATCCACATGTTAAGTGAGGTTTCAAAAATACATATCCTCATGACAGCCCTCTTCCTTGAAATCCTTGTAATCGTTCTCAATTGCACTACCAAATGCATCAAAAGCAAAGTACTACATTGGAATTTCCATAGGGCATCATAGTCAACACAACATTGCCTACTGTTATTCAACCATTCCGTATACCCAACATATGCTAAAAATTACCAGCCAACATAATATAACATAAGACTCACAAAGAATCTCAAAAACATTGCCAAATTATCATGTGACATGTCTATTTCTCATGAGCTCAACTCATATGGCAAAACCAAACCATAGTATAGCAAAAACCAAGCATAAATCATGGCTAAAACATCAATGGCATCATAACATATGCTGTTGTCCATGGAACTAGATGTAAACCACTGAAAACTGAGCATAATCTGATCATAAACTGATCACTTGTTGATCTAAGAACTAATCACAAACTGCTGCAAATGTGACCCCAAATCGATCACAAACTCATTGCAAAAATTGACTAGCAATCAATGCAAAAACTGATTAACAACCGATCCAAAAAGTGACCATAAATGGTTCTCAAGCTTATCAAAAACTGAGCTGAAACTAATCAGAATTTTTGTCTCAAAATTGAGGCAAAATTTATGCTAAATTTATCATAAGCTAATGAAAAAGTATAGTTCCAATACCTGGGCGTACCTTGGATGCATGCTGAATACATTCAAGATCCACTACATACGAGAGCTATCCATAACTGGGAGAGGGGAAGTGCTACCTCCCCCTTGAGCATCACGCAATACTCTGGACCCTTGCTCTGTTGAACCTGACAAAGCCCGAACTAAAGTGAGCTCTAACTGAAAGGTATCTAGATAAAGCTGCAATAGCTGAGAATGGTCTGCCAAGTCATCTTCTTCCATCCATTTGACATCCATTGGTGAATAATTTTGAAATTTCACCAAGTATCTCCTGGAAACTTTACCTTTGATCTTTCTTTTCTTATGAGCCAAAATCTGCTTACGTACCAAAATCTCATCTAGCTTCTCAACCTCATGCTGAATTTCAGCAAACATATCCTCTAGCACATCACCATGAAAAAGCCTCAACAAACTGACATAAAAGGCATTATGTATCCACCAATGTGGAGGTAATTTCAACCGATATGCCACATCGTTAATCTTCTCCAACACTTGGAAGGGCCCATAGTATCTCATACTCAACTTTGGATACAATCTTTCTCTTCCTTTCATCTTTTTCAGCCTTGCCTTTTCAAAACGCAGCAATACACAATCACCCTCTGCAAACTGCAAAGCACGTCTATGTCGATCAGCTGCCCTCTTTTGCTTTTCTTGCGATCTCTGAAGTGCATATTTTATCTTTGCATAGGCTACATCCAAGTTTTCCACATAACAATCAACCTCAAAGATCTTATCCTTAGCTTGTAGAATAGGTGGTACCTTCTTACCACCCTCAACCACCTCAAATGGAGCTTTGCCCGTAGAACTATGCACTGTGTTGTTGTAAGCAAACTCAACCAAGGGCAAATACTGCTCCCACTGCGTCTTGTGGTCTAAAACATATGACCTTAAAAGATCTAGCACTATGGAATTTGCTTCCTCAGACTGACCATCTGTCTGCGGATGGAAGAATGATGAGAATTTCAACATGGTATCCATATTCTCAAACAAGCCCTTCCAAAATAAACTGGTCATCCGGGGGGTCTCGATCACTAATGATCGACTCTAGCATACCATGATATTTAAAGATCTGCTGCAAAAATAATCGTGCCATATGATCAGCCTTTATTTTCTTCCTCAACGGAATGAAATGGACTTGTTTGCTAAACCTGCAAATGATAGTTCATATCCCATCATTCGATGTAGATGTCTTAGGAAGCTCAAAGTAAAGTCCATTGCAATGCTCTATCAAGGCCGATCTGGAATAGGCAAGGGCTGCAATAAACCCGACATCTTTTGCCTATCGTGCTTTACCTTCTGGCATACGATGCATGTCTTAAGAAATTGTTCTACATCATGCCTTAAAGCTGGCCAATAAAAAAATGCTCCACTGCCTTGACTGTGACATCAATACCTCTGTGTCCTACATACGAAGGAACATGACTTTCAGTGATAACTCTAGGCCTTAACTGCTTTGTGACACATAGTTGTCCATGCATCATCAAAAATTCATCAACACAAAGTGTTCACGTCTTTGGCCATTGCAAAGCTGATCATAAACATTAACAAAGTCCCAATCAGCAACATATTGCTCTTTCATGGCATCCAACTCAGTGTGATAAACCATACTGACAACTGAAATTTGAGGCTTACGTAACAATGCATCAGCCACAACATTCTTTTTACCATCAATATGTACAATCTGAAAATGAAACATAGAGAGAAAATTTACCCATCTCATATGCTTCTCTGACAACTTTGTCTGTGTGAAAAAGTATCTCAAAGTTTGATGGTCTGTCTGCACTGTAAAATCAGCCTCCAACAAATAATGTTTCCATGTAGACAGTGCATGAATTACAACCAAGAGCTCTTTCTCATAGACCGGCAAATTCTTTTCTACACAGGGGAGAATTCGGCTCTCATAAGCCACAACTTGGCCATCCTGCATAAGAACATCCCCAATGTTGTTACCACATGCATCACATTGAACTATGAATGACTTCCTTAAATCGGGCAACACAAGCATAGGATCTGAAGTCGTCTTTTCCTTTTAACTTTTCAAATGCTGAAATTTCCACTGCTGTCCATCTAAATGGCACATCCTTCTTCTGCAAGGCATGCAATGAAGATGCAATTTCAGCAAACCCGCATACATACTTCATGTAGTAAGAACATAAACCCAAGAAGCTGCGGATCTCATGCACATTCCTCAAAGGTGGCCATGATCGTATTGCTTCAACCTTTGCAAGTTCCATCCTAATACCATCAGCCGATACAATATGCTTCAAAAAGTGGATTTCATGCAAAAAAACTTCACTTTTCTTAACATTGATAACCAACCTATGGTCACGCAGCTCATTGAACACAATATCCAAGTGTTTTCTATGCTCGGCCTCATTCTTTGAATAGACAATCATGTCATTAAAGAAAGTACCCACAAGTCCTCTATGTGGCCTGAAGATACGATCCATCATCCGATTAAAAGTGGCAGAAGCATTCGTAAGTCCAAAAGGCATAATAAGAAACTCATACAATCCAAAAGATGTCCTAAAAGCTGTCTTAGGCACATCTTCTGGACTAATGCATATCTGATGAAATCCACTTTTCAAATCTATATGGCTAAATATGGTTGCCCCTTGCAATCTATCCATAACATCATTGATCCGAGTAATCGAAAAGCGATTCTTTATTGTGATCTTGTTCAGAGCACAATAATCAATGCACATACACCATGAACCATCCTTTTTCTGCACCAAAAGCACTGGAGAACAAAAAGGAGATGAGCTGGGCTGAATCAACCCTTTTTCTAAAAGCTCATTTACCTGACTCATAATCTCCTCCTATTGGGCTGCACTGACTCTGTAGGGTGGCTTATTAGGTGGGCTACTTACAAGGATAAGATCTATGCCATGATCTTCTGGCCTTTCAGACGGTAGCTGCCCTAGAAGTGACTGAGAGAAGCAATCAACATGCATTTTGAAAAATGATATGCGATCTTCTCTAACTTAGACGTGTTCCCAACATTCTCACTATTATCTTTATCCTTAGTAAAAACCAAGTACGCTGAAAGATGATTTTTCATTGCTTTAGAAATGGCAGCTGCAGATACAACATGGACAGATTCACCTTTCAACTTTACATCAAGTGTGAGTACCTTTCCCTTATACTGAATAGTGACCTTTTTTGCACGAGAATCAATCATTGCATGCATACGGTGACACCATGGCATACCAAGCAATACATCACAACCCTCAAGTGGAGCAATGAGGAACTCTTCACTGTCCACATATCCTTGTATGTGCAACCGAAGCTTTCCAATGAGCGGTGTGGCAGGCTCAGTATGGCCTTTACATATCATTCCAACTTCCCCCATGGGTCCCATCTCATCCTCTCTGATGCCTAGACAGGCGGCCATGTCAACAGAGATGAAGTTGACTCATGTACCATTATCAAAGAAAATCAATGCATGTTGATTCCTAATTTTGCCCCATGCTCTGCACAACTTAGAAGCATCTCAATTGGCCTGATCACTAACATTGGGCACCAATCCACTGATGTTTTGGGCTTCTTTCCTTTAGAATCTCCTTGATTTTCTGATTTTCCAGCTTACTGCCGATTGGGACAGTCCCTTGCAATGTGACCATCCTCTTCACAAATAAAACATATATTTGCAGCCATCAATTCTCTACGTTGTGCCAATGTTTTTGAGCCTTTTCTTTGTTGTTTTGGCCTCTTTTCAAGCTGATTTTCAAATATGCCTTTTTTCTCAGTCTTAAACTACTTTTTATTCGACTTCTCCCCACTCTAGAAAGCCCGAATCCTTCCCACGCAGTAAAGCATCAGCTGTAGCAGCAATCTCTATAAGCCGAGACATGCTAGACACGGTGGATTTAATGCAAAAATCCTTGATTCCGTTGGGCAGCCCACTTACATATTTTTCCACTTGCTCATGAAGGGATACAGGGCGATAAGAAGTAATAGGCAGCAATGCATCCCAAAACTTCTTATTATATTGCTCCAAATTCTTACATCTCTTAGCATCCAACTTATTCCAAGCTGTCATGATGTCCACCTCAAAGGTACTTGTCAACCAATTCGATGCAAAAATTTGCTTGAATTGTACCCAAATTGACGGTGCTCTACCTTGCATCACAAGAGTGGACCGCCACTGTTATGCATTCCCTTTCAAGAAAGTGGCTGCCTTTGAATCTTTGAGGACTCCATGAAGTTCCCCCCTGAATAGGCTGCATCAATCTGCTGAATGAAAGTCAAAGCTTTCAGCCTATCTTGTACACCACTGAAGGACTCAAACTTCACTCCTTTTCCACCCTCATCATAGTCTTTTGCTGCCCCTTTGGGTGTCAAGTTGTCATACGCTAGCTGCTACAAAAGGGGTGCATTTGCTGAATACGCAAATACATTGGGTCTTACACACCATGCATTCATTGTTGCATACCATTGGGATTTGTGCCATACATTCCCATATGCGGTCCTTGTCCAACCATAGCATGAAAAATTGTGCTTCCACCAAAATATCCTAGCTGCCCCATCATAGCATGCACGCTTGGCTATCCAAAATCCATTGGATCGGCACTTCCGCAATGGCCTTGCATTTACATTCCTTACCTCGTAAGTACCAACTGTTTTATTTTATTAGCATCTTTGGGAGCTTCAAATAAAGGGTTTGGCATTATCTTCGGTGCATCTTGCTATCTCAAAGGTATAGAAGACGCCTTCTTCTCCTTGCCTTTGTTGACCTTCTTTGGAGCATTCAAAAGTCGAGTAAATTGAGGATCGTTTGCCAATTCAGTAAAGAGATTTGCTGCCGTCCTCATCCGATTCTTGAACTGGTCATCAAATTCCAATTTACTTTGCTTGTCATCAGCCTCCTTATGCCCGGAAGATTGTGCACCTTGCCCAACAGCAACATTTCAAGCTTGTTGTCCATGGTCTGAGCCTTGTCCAAGGTCAGGCATTGCATTTCCTTCATTCCCATATGAATGTTCATATTGAGAGGTATCATCAGTGCTTGAGTCCATCTCACTATATGAAGACATATTGCTGTAATTTCTCAGCTAAGAGTACAAAACAGCACTAGCACAAAGCTTTGGCTTGCAATCAGGTGCCTTGTGCCCACCAAATCAAGGGATTGAGTGGTATCTCAGCAACGGAACCATGAAACTAGCCTTCCTCCTCGGATAGGGTGGTAAATCCCTGATTACAACTTAATTACAGCAGCAAACAATAAATGCAAATCTGAAAATACAAATTTACCTACTGATCTTGGACAATGCACACTCGATTGGCCCCAAAATTGGCACCCCTTTCGGTATTTCTTTAGCTTTATTGAAGAAAAAGTTGATTTATAATGGAATTCTCCCAATCCCTTTTGGTATTTCAACTCCCCTTACTATCCAAAGTGACCAGCAAGTCTTCAATCTACTGTGCCCCTTGATTCGAGCACTCAATTGGACTTCACCTACTTTGATGAAAATGGAAAATGCCCCAAATTCAATTATTTGCTAGTCCCTCCACTTGAATAGACTAAAAACAGCTTCAACCCTGTTCAATCCAAGTCTTGGAGCTTTCAATTTCTGGCACGATTCTCGAGGCTGCTGCTAAATCCTAATTTCTGCTACATATTAGGGTTTACAACAAAGAAATCTGAAATTTCTCAGCCTCCAAGGGTCCAAATGCTGAGATCTTCATAGCAAGGCTATGAAATGGTTGGGAGATCAGAGGGAAATTAATGAAAATTTGTACAAATTCTGTTTCTATAGAGTTGTGACAACCTTCTATCCTTTTTCATTAATTTGTCTATATAATGATTTATTAAATTTGTTTCCTTTGCACTAATTAGATATAAAGAAAAGTGCATTGGAGCTGGCCACTGATGAGTGGTCACAGGTTATGGTGGACCCACGCGGTGGGTTAGAGAAAAGATAGTTCACACTTCCACCTATATAGCCCGATTTGGCGCCTGTGACCAGAACTCACATATCAGGGTTAGACTCGCACACAGAAAGAATTGATGCCTTGAAGTGTGGGCTAGATCCGCCAGAACAGACAGATACAATCAACAAGATGGCATGATCATGAAATGCTTGTACAATGTGCATGTGCGGGCTGAAAGCTTGAAATGCACATTTCTTTGCATAGGAAAGTCACATGAAGATTCTGATACCGTTTTTGCGATGTATACGGAAAAAGCTTTCATATGACACCCATATTGGGGAGGTCCCTAAATTTTAGGAGGTCCCTAAATTTTAGGAGCCTCGAATTAGCCTAAAAATGCTAGTCCTAAAAAATAGGGATATCATTCTAAAAATAGTAAATTTTGTACTCTGACTGTGCTTAATAAATTTGGTTGTTTCTATTCTTGACAGTATTCAGCCCAAAAAGGAAGGCCATAGAGAAGAGACAAGTGTCAAGACACTTGTCACACAAGTTTCCAAGTGTCCCACCACTTGTCACATCTCATGACATGTGGCTGGACACTTGTCTTGTGCTACTCCACTTTCCCCTTTTGTACTAGCTCTTCCCTCTCCTATAAATAAGAGCTCGTTTTTCTTCATTCAGCATCATTTTTCTTTGCTGTAAACTCATGTACAGCATCCACAGATAGCCAGAAACTAGCCCCATCCATCCCTCGTGTCTATGGTAAGGGGGGGTCTTTAAGGAGGGGAGAGTGGTGATCGACGGCCCCCTTTTTGCCCCCATCACATCCGATCGTCTGGGCCATCGATCACGTTGACTGTGAAATTCGAACGGATATTCGTCTTGTCGCCCAAGTGCCCGGCTCCGCGCGTGCCCTGCTCCAAATGTGCCCGGCTTTGGAAGTGCCCGGCCCAAAATATGCCCGGCTCCAAATGTGCCCGGCCCCGAGCGTGCCCGGCCTCGAAAGTGCCCGGATCCTGGGGTGCCCGGCCCTGAGCGTGCCCGGTCTCGGAAGTGCCCGGATCCTGGGGTGCCTGGCCCTGGGCACATTCGGTGCCGCGAGCTTTGCATGTGGCAAAAAAGCTAGCCATTCTCATGGCTTTCGCTTACAGGTTCTGGATTTTCATGGTTGTGATCTACTTGCAGGGATCTCTCTTTCAACTCTCTTTCTGGCGAGATACCCTTCTCCATTTCCAAGCTGAAACAGCTTGAGCATCTGTGAGCCCCGTGATTATATCTGCACAACTACAGTGTTCATTGGCTCATTCTTTCTTACGTTTATCTTGTTCTCTCTGAACAGGGTCTTGAAAAATAACATGATCGCGGGTCCTATCCCTTCGACCTTATCGCAACTTCCCAATCTAAAGATACTGTGAGTTACTTTCTCAGGCGTTTAGAATACGACGGTGATCTTATCACTGGGCATTTAGAATACGACGATGATCTTATCTCTATCTTGGTGGTACAAAGGCCTGAGAAACAATTATCTGTCTGGAACTCTTTCGGCCGATATGTACAGGCTCACGGGGCTATGGTACTTGTAAGGGTCAACTCTCTCTGCCTGGAAAAGCTTTAGTCCTGGGATTAGAGGTGGTGCAAGTACGAATTCTCCTATATCATGGACATTGACGATGGAGCAGTAGCAGAAGGGTGGTGCGCGCAAACTCTGGAGCAAGGAGTGTCGACCCTCAGTATCGACGGCCTGCAAGACGAGAATTTGCTCAGGTGAGTTCCTCTACAGCTTTGCGATCTGTGTTGCACCTGGCATAGAATAAAGAATTTCACTTAATTGCAGTAATTGCAGGGTATGTCATCCATGCCCGTAGTCGATAGCGTAGCTGCACAGCATAGTTTAGGGCTTTTGTGTCGAGGTGTGTTGTGGAGTTCGTCCAAGTGCATGTTTCAAATTAAACGTGTGTTTGCTAGCTCCAATAGAATGAAGCCGGGCAAAAGACCCAGATCACAAGGGCAGCAAGCCATGCACGTGGCATCAGCACCCCCCCAGACACCCCAAGCACGCTCACCAATGAAGCTCCAATCACAAGGGCAGCAATCACCATCTCCTAAGCAAGCCATGCATGTGGCCTCACCATCTCCCGACGTACCCCAAGTCCCCTCGCCAAGGAAGCTTCGATCGCAAGGGCAGCAATCACTATCTCCCAAGCAAGCCATGCATGTGGCCTCACCATCTCCCGACGTACCCCAAATCCCCTTGCCAAGGAAGCTCCGATCGCAAGGGCAAGAAGCCATGCACGTGGCATCACCATCTCCTCAGCCAGCCATGCATGCAACATCACCATCCCCCGAAACACCCCAAGTGCCATTGCCAAGGAAGCTCCGATCGCAAGGGAAACGAGCCATGCACGTGCCATCACCACTCTCCCCTCAGCCAGCCATGCATGTAGCATCGCCATCTCCTGAGACACCCCACGTGCCCTCACCAAGGAAGCTCCGCTCTGGCAAGTTTGTTCCTGTGCGCAAATTTGTGGTGCTGCCGGCTCCCAGAAAGCAAGCAAAGGCGCAACAATCTCCAACCAAGAAACAACTGCCATTTGTTCACATCAATCGGATACTTTCAAGGGAGTTCACTTGTAAGTTTTTATTTTTCGCATATAAGTGGTTTCAATTTATTTTTGCACCGAGGTTTAATTGCATTGCCTAAACAACAGTTAACCACGATGCAGGTACGGAAGAGCCTGCAGACGATCTTGCCCAGGAAGAGGATCCTGTCCTTGACAGGCCTTCGGCTGATCTTGCCGATGAGGAAGATCAAGCCGCTGCCAGGTCTGCCGATGATATTCGTGATGAAGAACATCAAGTCCCTGCTGCTGACTCGTTGGCCGGTTCGGAGTTGGCACCAAGTGAGTACATTGCATGCCCATTTGGGATGATTTTAAAAACGTATACTATGGATTTCTTGTTGTTCTTGTCTGCAGATCGGAAACTGGCGTCAGAAAATATTATGTATGAATGCTGTCATCAAGTCAGATTGAATTCTGAACATTGTTGTTGTGCCATTTGATGCTTTGCCAGGCGAAACGACAACAAGTGCAGACACACATGGCATTGACCGAGGTGGTCCTAGAGCACGCCCTGGGCCTGTGCACCCCACGGATGATGGTATCGTCCGAGCCTTCGAGATTGTCTTTGACAAGAATGGTCGATTGGCTCGCCGGTGCACTTGTGACCAGTTCTGCAGCAAGCGCACACACTTCTACTATCGACGCTTAGCCATGGAGGAACATTTAAAAGCTGCGCATGGCCTGAACATTGCAGTCCCTGCTGGAGGTACAATAGGGCCTACTGATGCACGTGTATACGGCACCCACACGGAGTACGAGGAGCATCGTAGCCGCCAGAGATTCGAGGATGTGGAATTCAAGTGGCAGAAAAATAGAAAAAAGCATGAGACTGATTCAATGGTCAAAGGATGGAGGATATACAGTGAGTTGCCAGATTCTCAGAGGATGGGAGGTCCGGAGCAATGGGTGGACGCGTACGTGGCAGAACAGATGAAAAGATACGATGCAAAGAAGGATGATCACATAAAGAGGATCCGTGCTCGCATTGCCGTAGGATTCGATAGATATGTAAGTGTATCTCTGTTCTTCAGTTTTTCTGCAGTTGATTTTGCTGGTTTCCATTGATTTTTCTGCAGTTGACTTACTTTTCTGCGCTGCCAACAGCAGAGGACTGCAAGCACAGATGTTGGGGGCCCAGCTCCGACGCAGTCATCGCACCATGCACAGTCGATAGACGCCGCAGACCAGGAGGATGCTGCTGCAGAATACATTGTTGCGGACACACCCATAGAGCTCTTATCGCCAGAGGGGCCTTCATTGTCAATCGCATCTTATGACATTACTGTTTTGCCTGGTCGTGTGCTATATGCATTTTCTGATGGTGACAGGGACACACGCAGGATCATGTTCGTATACGATTGATTCTTCTTGTGGATACCTATTTGCCTGCTTCTTTGATTTAACACTTTGATTATGTTGTGCAGATATCGATTCAAGTCAACACGCCTCCAACTGGAGTTGCCAGTACAGGGGGACTTCTTTGAACAATTGAAAGATCCCGCACAGCAGGCCAGCACCTTGGACATGAACTTCTTTGCGCTGTGGATGGAGTTCAGCCTGCAGGAGGAAATAAGCTGCAAATTCTGGATTGTTGATCCCTTGTGGGTTGGCTTGGCAGGCACTGCATCTACAAAGTCGAGCTTGGCCAACTTTATGTCTCCGATTGATGAGCTATGTGACATTGTGTTTTTACCCCTGGTCATGAGCGGTCATTGGACATTGTTTGTGTGCTTCAACTGTTCGGGGCATGGGGTGACTCAGTTGCATCAGAAGCCGGGGCTGCTATTCTTGGATCCTATGAACAAGCCACCCACTCCATTGATGTGTGAGATGGTTAAGCTGGCCGTGGAGCAGATATGGGCTGCGGAGCGTCGCCATGAAACCATACTAAGCAACCCTCCTGTGCAGGCGGTGATACCGTGCCAACCGAACACCGTTGATTGCGGGTATTATGTGATGCATTGCATGCGCCTGCTAGTGGAGGCTTGCTTGCAGGGAGTGGTTACGGCATCTTTTGTGAGTATATTTAGTACATGCACTAATATGGATTGATTTAGGTCGGCTCAATCTAATCTGAATCCTTGTCTTCATGCAGCTGACAAAGCGATGGTTCGAGCATGATGATGTTGTGCAGATGAGGAGGACCTTGAGTCAGTGGGTTTCTCACGTGGCTGGCAATGTCTGAGTGGGTGTTGATCTCTAGCCATAGTTTCATGGGATGTTTTTGAACTGTGGACCTGGGGATGGGTAGAATGCATTGTACATGTTAGGCCATTCTGGCGAGGCTCTTGTAAAGACTTCATGTTTGCATCAACAGCAGTTGACTGTGCATTCGCTTTCTCTTGAGGCGGATCAATTTTGGCTTTGTAAACTGTCAGCTTCCATTGACATGTTCATGTGGCTTGTAAACTATTGACACTCATTAAGAAGATTACATATTTCTATTTGCAGCTTTGATGTCTGCCCTGAGTTAATTTTGCAATTCATGGTAAATTTTGACTACGCCATTTGGGGCTGTGACACGTCTATGCAAAAGTGGTCTCCATTTGAAAAAGGTGCTAGCATACGTATGTTAATAGGTTAAAACAACACGTTGTAAACATGATCCAATCTTTTAACTAAGAGTCTACCAAAATGGCAACAAGTATGAAACGTGTTTGGCAGATAGGAAATATACAACTGTTCAGGGCACCAAAATAGACATCATGCTTAATAAATGGATATCCTAGCTCTCACATGGCCAGAGGCAAACCTTTCAGAAAAAGTTTTGTTTGTAAAATCATGATCTTCAATAACAGGAATCATCTCATGCCAAACAATTACTTTTGCAAGCAACTTTATGGTACTTAGGAATTGAAAGTTTAAAAGCCTATGCTGAGTAGATGTCTCATGAGTCGAGATTTAGCAAAATATTCAAGCACCTCAACCTACCTAATATTGCAAGCAGTACACACTTACATGGTGCACATTAAGGGTGTGTATGTATGCACGTAACATACATGTGTGGAGTGCACATGGTATACACATGCATGTCCCGCAATCAATTCAACAGCCTTTGACAGTGTCAATCAACAGAATCCTTGTCAAACAGGCTCGCAGATTACCACAGGATCTTCCCAATTTGTTCCCTGCCTACAAAGAGACTATAAAGCTAATGGACACAGCAGTTTTAATTAGGGGCAACCTAACACCACAAGGATATGGCAGGAAGGACATTGACAGAGTAGCAGCACCCATGATGCATAAAGTCTGGCATGCATCACTGAAACTGGAAGACAACAAACCGCCAAGCCAGTGTCTCTGTGAATTTATGGCTAGCTCAGAATTTAGTCTGAAATAGTACTTGTTTCTAGATCAACTACAGGTGTTATAGGCGATATCAAGCTGGAGCAGCCAGATAGATGCTAGGAACAGTAGCTCAATGATGGAAGCATAGGGACCATTTCCTATAGGTGTATCTTGTTTCAAACCTTACAATTTTTCTCATGTATGCAGTGTTTTGTCTTGCCTGCTATTTGTTTTGCCCCTACCCAGCAAAATAGGGAAAGAGCAATAAGCACATATATATTAAACAAATACACGCATGCTGACTTGTCTCAAAAAATCCACCAACACCAGTCCAAATTTGATGCAAGAATCTATAAAATCACTTGTAAGAATCAATTGCTCATATATATGTTGTCATTCGACATGTTCACAAAGACAGTCAAAGTTCAAATCACCTATAAGAACCAATTAGCCATATATAGATGTTGTCATTCCACATGTACACAAACAGTCAAAGTTCAAGCTTGAATCACATACATATGATATCCGAAATCCAAAGTTTTATGGCTAACATGTCATGAAAAATAACTCCACTGTCAAACCAAAAATTTAGACTGAAATGTAAAATAGTAAAACTCTAGAATCCCAATAGACAATCATCTTGTGTTCTTGAATTCTAACATTGTGTTCTTAAAAGCATATTTTGACAATCGGGAAAGAATTTCTGCCTTTAAGCTTTTCATTAAATGTAGAAACACTCCTGTGCATAGAGATTGTCCCACATAATATATTAAAAGATCGAAATAGACCCAAAGCCCTTCCTCAGTATCATGCTGACAAAATAGCAAGGCTTTGAAAAAATTGTGAGGGATGATACAACACTATGCTACATAGAGCTGTCAAGCAATCTGAATGCAGAAAAACAGGTTGCTGACTCACACACACAGGAGCAGCCAGTTTTAAGAAGGGCAATCAGCACTTTTGAGATTTACAAAACCAAGGCAGCAGAAACAGAAGGAATCTTAAAAGTAATTTTGGAGTTACTGTATACCAAGTCCAGCAATATATTCATAGCAACCACCTCAGCATTGCCGAATGGTTTATCTCAGCTTCCACTAAAACCATGCATAGGAGTGGACTCGAAGGAGTCTTAAGGACCCTCCCAGAAGTTCATGAGGCAGTTGAGGTCCTTCAAATTGATCAAAATCGCTTACAATAAAATTGAGAGCTCTCTAAAGGTGCAGTACTCTTGACGTTCAAAAACAGTCAGCAGAAAATGACCTGACCATAAACATAACACTCATACTTTGATAATATTAGACTAAGATTAAATGGAGTTTTGCAAGGGGTTAACCACCAGGTTATATTAAGCAATCACCAAAGATGTGATAGATTGACATGCATTTGTGAATTCCAACATATTTGATGATCATGTGTACACTCTGTTGTGTGTCAACCCACAAACTTCACCACTTGTCTCTAGCTTGGACTGCTAAACTTTTTTGCAGTACATGCACATATCCCAAAAGAACCTAATGTTTTAATCTTAAATTATATTTTTACTCCTGTAGGCCTTGCCTAGGTTTGAAAAGGATGCATACAAATCCAAGAGAAGCCACAAACATAGCAGCGCAACTAAAAGCATCCACAAACATAGCAGCGCCACTAAAAGCATCCACAAACAGCCTCTCTGCCATAAGCATTGAGAATATATAAGCTTCTGGCAAGAGTCCCAGTAAACACTATACCGCTATCATGCATAAGACATAGACCAAGCAATAGGTACCATCAAAAGTAACTTGGCATCCAACTTTGGCGATGCTAAACAGAAGCTAGATTTTTCTTTACCAGTGTGACATAAAGCACATGCAAATACATCACCAAAGACTGACGCAAGTCTGACCTTTCCAATGCCTTTGACAACTAAGAGACATCATTGGCACATGTGACCGAACCCCCATTAGGTGTACATTTTAAGAATATAAATAGGACATACCATGATGTAATGTGCTTCACTGCTTAGAAGCAACACTATCAAAATACTTGGTAGACACGATATCAGTGGTAGACATAACACATCATAACCAAAGGGATCATAATGATTTGCCATTTTTGATCAATCATTGCATTGAGTTCAGCACCAAGAGCAGGTCCACCATATTTTTGACATGTCCTTGCAGCAGTCGGCTAGTTTTGGTAATTTCCAGCTATTTATGTCTGGCCCAATTTATTGGCAGATACATTGTCTTGCAAATTTCAGCACTCTCCGACATCCAGTGGCACTCCTCCCTCATCCGGTGCTTCTCTCTATCATCAGCTTCATCCAGTGCCCTCGCTCTGTTGATAAACACGGATGTAGAGCTAGTTAACTATGGTGGATGCAAATCAAACACACGATACATTATCAAAAATGAGAGATTGTAACTCAAGTGAATTAGGTTCCAAGATAGATTAGCTTGGACTCATAAACACAATCTTGAGTGAATTAGGTTCCAAGATGGCAGCCATGGAACCTTGGCCTCGAGCTTAGAAATCCCGAAGATTTTGGTCTCTCCTTGGTCCTCGGGAGTCCCTCTTGAACATTGCTCGAGATTTCAGCCTTAAGAAGAACGGGAAGAAGATCACAAGCAAGGTTTGAAGGCATGCACTTGTGGGCAGCCATGGCGATGGAGTAGGACCTCCAGAGAGCAAGAACCCTCATGGGGAGGTCCTAAACCATCCTGCCCCAAGCTTGATTTCACCCTTTCTTGAGGAAGCATACCCATTTTGGAGCCATGGAGCATTCGGGATCAAATGGAGCTCTCATGGAGGACTGAGGTGGCATCAGTGGCTGCCTTCTTCTCCAAAGACTCAAGGTAACTGACTCTTGGCTCTCATTCTCTCCGTTTAAGCCTCTTGTTGAATCCCATCCAATTTTTTGAGAGAATGTATGAGTCCAAGTAGATAATAGGAGACCCAGACCTTGAATGCATGCTGATTCTCATGTCCCAGTCATTTCTCTTTGATCTTATAGTGCTGAAATGGATTTTACTCATGTTGAAGCTTCATTGTGATTATATTTTGCTTACCCATAACCCGTTTGGCTTTTTGTGAATTGGCTGAGCCAAAAAGTGAAAAAAAAATCCATCAAAGAAGTGAACCCCCCTTGCCATCAAAGACCCTGAAGGGGTGCACAACCCGGCCCGGGGGGAACTTTGCCCACCTCTCGGTGATCCGGAGCCCAAAGAATTATTGCAGGTGCAGGTACATTTGATGGAATAGCCCGAACGCTGATCACTTGAGCCTACAAACCCCTACATGCATTGGTAATGTCATAAACCGCTTGCTAATGTATGGTGGATGCAATGCAAGGAGGGTAGGGAATGCAATATGGAACTGGTCTAAGCAATAAGCTATGGATGCAAAGAATGTATGGCTTTATGGGGCATTGAGAGCCACCATTGAGGCCCTACATGTATGGGATAAGACCCTCACCATTGGGATAAATAATGCTTCTTGAGGGAGCCTTTGCAAGATATTACAGACAGCCAGTCCTACACAGTCAGCCCACAAGAATTGATTACAGCAAAGCCTCTTTGTGTGATTGAGCGCAAGCTCTATAGCTTGACTCGAAGAGGGCATTTTCCCCTTCGATCTGAGCTAAAAATCTCCCCATTCCGCCCTACGGTTTGAGAGATACACTCAGTTTTGTACCCAGAGGTACTGTGGGACAGGCAGCGGTCCTACACAGTCAGCCCACAAAAAGTGATTACAGCAAAGCCTTGATCATTTACTGTCGGAGATATTTTTACATAGACTCATAGAGGGGATCGAGGGCTTTCATTTGAATCAGAAAGTTTGGCAATCGGAGTTCCCTAGCTCAAGTTATCATCATTTCTGTAACAGGGGGTCTGGTAGACTACACTTGGGATGGCAGGCCACAAGGGTAAAGCAAAGGCCCAGGAGGAATTTCAGCGTGAAATAAGGGACTCCCATGCCTCAATGAACGATCCTAGCTCAGCCCAGGAGGATCGTGAAGACTTGTTTGAAGAAGGTGCCCCCGAGATAGATCGCTTATCTCTGCTCAACCAAACCCTATGCCAACATGAGACCCGTCATGTTGATCGACATAGAGAGATGGAGCAACGCCACAGGGAGATGGAAACCCGCCAAGATCAGCGTCATTCCGAGATGATGGCCAAGATGGACTGACTCATAGAGTGCATGGGCGCCCTCATTCCCGCCATTGCCCCCCCCCCCCTCGGATCGACCCAAGGAGTATGTCTCTCCCCGTGACGCTAATCACGCTCCCCCCTTGGAGACCGGGCGTAGCCCACAAGGTCTTGGTGGTACCCATGGCATTTCCCATAGCACTTGATCAAATGGCAAGGCTTACCAACAGAGGAAGCCTCTTGGCGCCCAACATCTATATTGGACGAATTCCCACACCTCAAGGAGGCTATGTTGGCTGGCACCTCACCATGACCCCTGTTTTGGGCTGCAGTTTGCATCTGGACAGCCACCTGTTTTGTACCAGATTTGGTCCTGGTCCACTCTCAGCCCCATCCTCCATACATGGGCAGAAAGTATACCTCGAGGGCTCCGTTCCGACACCTTACTTGCCCCGATCGGAATTCCCTAGTGGAAGTTATGGCTGTTTTTCTCCAGCCATACCATCTGGGACTGCACGCTAGAAATTCCTGGACAGCCCTTTATTTTGTACCAGTTTTGGTCCTGACCTGATTGCAGCCCCGCCCCAGCCACATGGGCTGAAAGTACATCTCATGGGCGCCGTAAAGACACCTCAATTGTCCCATTCGGAGTTGCCCACACAAAGTTATGGCCGATTTCCTACAGCACACTCTTACAGTCCATGACTACATCCCTTGTTTTTTAGGACAAAAACTTTATGAGACGGGATGGTTTGTAATGAACGGGGATCACGGGAATATCTTGTTCAGTGGAGGATAAACCCCGCTACCTTGTTCAGTGGAGGACAAAGCTAAGGTTTGGACAAAGCTATCTTCTCTCTACAAGCTGAAGACCTTTGCCCACCGTATTACCACAGAAAAGAAGCTCTAAATGCTTACCGTCGACGATTCTTCTTCTAGGAAGGATCACATCGACAAGATGGAGGAGTTGCCGGATGCGCTTGCATCCCTTGGTAGGACGATATCATCCAAAGGTATGGTGATGATTCTCATTACTCATCTCCCATCTGATATCTTCTACACTAGCTTATTGACCTCTAGATCCCATGGCAACCATTTTGTGGGAGGAGTTAATGTTAGTGTAACACCTCTTCTGTGAGATAGGGCCATGAAAGTATTATCACATGTCCTTTGAAAGCATGAAAGTATTATCATCTGTAGTCCAAGATGTGAAACCCTGATGCATTGTTTCCATAAAAAAGCGGACTATGCATACCAACATCACTAAGCATTGTGAGCGCAAATTAAAAACCACGCTTTCACTTGTTGGAACAGTAAAAAAGGAGCCAGCATTGTGGACTATGTAATGGGGTCGCTAGCTTTAATTCCAGAAATTAGGCGATTTGAGATATTTGCCAAGCCCATCAGCATAGCAGCTAACCATGCAATCCTGAAATTTACCCTGGCATGTGGTCGAATACAAGAAACATGCACACAAGCACACACATTTCCGCACTATGAGTTTCTAGAGCAAACTTTGCATATCCATGGTGATGCAGTACAAGATGGCTTAAGACAGCTAGACCAGCTTGAACCTCTTGTGGATATCACTAGATCTCTAGCAAAGGTATTACATACAACAGCTCACAAAGGCATTCCCGTTCAATCACTAAGCTCTACTGTTAGGAATCAAGCTCACCGTCAGTGTGTCTTTATCTATGACCGACATCTATGACAGCTAGAGTGTGCAGCTGTCTACATGTGACTACATTAAATAAGTCGGGTTAGTAGTCAGTTAGTGACCTGACTAGAGTTAGTCTGTCTAGTCTACACTTACACTAGGTCACTTTATCTCTGTATTGTGTGTGTTTTTTCAGTAAGAGTGTGGAACATGAAGGAATGACTTTGAGAGCCTGAAGGCTCATGACAATGGAGGTTCCCTGCCTCTCTCTCTCTCAACTTTGAACATGGTATCAGAGCCTTACTTGGTGGACCTCTTGGAGCAGGAGGGGGTGAAGATGATCTGCAGTTGAAGACTTGTGTTATTTTTTCAAACAGGCTGAATGCCATTGTAAACTGAAGGTATGCATTGAGTGATTGCCTACTCTATGGGTCAAGCTGCAGGTTGTGGCTTGTTTAGAGCCTTGTGAAGGAGGTATTAAGCACTAGTGTGTGCTCCATCAGCATCAACCTCAGCAAATCGAGCTGCTGGAGCAGAGTAGAATACAGCTTTGATGGTTACTGTTAGTGCAGCAATCTCCTGTGCAGTCCTGGATCAGCCGAACACAGCATGAGCCATAGAGGAATCCCATGCCCAATATGGTTTGGTGCGACGGCTGCGTACAACGAAAGACCGAACATATTGGTTTTGAAAGTGCTATCTAGAGCCCATGCATTGTTAGGAGACAAACGCTTGCACATTTCCAACATCCACTCGTCTTGCAGTATCAAAATAAATGGTTGCTTTGCCACATTTTCAGCAGTTGGATCATATGGCTGCACATACAACACCTTGCCAGCCTCCTTCAACTTATATGCCTCGTGCATCATTGAAACCCAATCACTGTCAGACACTTGACTTCCCATCCACAACTTGTATGCCAGTTGAGCAACCTCTTTTGGTATCATAAAGAATCTATGTCTTGCCCTATCCAAAAGAGGAACTCTGGACATCTGCCATGTTTCTTTCTTTGAGCTCATTTTTGCTACGTGTTTAACTGAACCCACGTCAAACAAATCATCCACACAACAACGCATTACATTCTTGTGCACGAGTAGATTGTATCTGTCACTACGAGTACCCGGTTGATGCCCTTTGTGATCTGCGTATAGAAATATTGTAGCCCTGTCAAGCGCTGTTTTGTAAACCACATTCACGCGAAAGGGACAGCCACATCGCTTGGATTGTTTAGGTCTTCGCACAATTGTGCCTCTTCTGTTGGGCTTACCGCTACGATGGCAATCGTACCGTTCATACCTGACATCCGGGCAGCTTCTCTTCCATGGCCTGCCCTTTCTTAGCCGACTATTGTGCTTGATCTGAATTTCTGCCAACACTTCTTGCACCTCGTCTATCCGACACTGAAATGTCTCAGTCGCATTCTCTTGGGCCAGCAAAGTATGTTTAAACTCTTCAACAGATACACGGCGCACTTTTTGACAAGCACAAGCAAGCACCAGGGCAGTCACATAGCCTGTTGGAATCCCATGATGCAAGATATCTGTACACCAATGCCTTTTCAGAAAGCTGAAAGTTTCAGCCAAGCTCCTGTGACATCCGTGATCTCTATCGAAGTGAGCATCCCAAACGATATCAGACCATTCTTCGACCCATGCAATGTAAAGCTTGTCTTTTGACTTCAAGCACAAACGGCCGTTCGCAGCAATGCATACATTCTCTTTTATTTTTCGCCATCTTCGTATATCAATGCTCTTGTACGGACATGCATGCCTCAAGCTCTCGATGGTTGCATGATTTGTGCCAGTAATATCCTGAGTCATTGTCTCATACAGCGGCCTTGTAAAGGCTAAATATTTGGATGACAGGAAATCTTGCGCGTTAGGCACATTTGTGTGTGGCCATTTGCGGTTATCACTTGAAGCATCATGGTCGTTTGTGAAGGAGTTGTTCCCTCCATTGGATTCCTCACTGCTTTCAGAAACAGAAACAGAATCAGCATCTGAGGAGTATACATCTAAAGACATGCAATCTTCTCCACTGCTGTCAATGATGTCTGCTGGAATTTGATCCTCTCCAAAAGCATATGCCATGGAGTCTGCCATTTGCAAGGAATGTGTTTACTTAGCAGGGGGGTTGCCTTCTTTGCAGAACGCTTGATTCTATGCATCGCCGATCAGACCTTATCCATTCTGCGCATCCAGATCAAGCACGAATTCCGTTGCACTAATCCATTGCCATGCAAACATTCAAAAGTACCTTATCCAGTCAGTGCATCCAGATCAAGTACAAATTCAGTTGCATTTTGCATTCAAATATACCTTATCCCTTCAGTGCATACAGAACAAGCACAATTTCAGTTGCATTCTCCATCCAGATCACACACGAATCCAAATCAAGGCATGAATTCTCCGTGCATGTCGCATATTGGGTGCTTCGAAGGTGGTGCAGGCATTCAAATGTACCTTGTTCATTCATTCAGTGCATCCAAATCAAGGCACGAATTCTCCATGCATGTTGGGTGCTTCGAAGGTGGTGCGAGCTTTCAAATATACCTTATCCATTCATTCAGTGCATCGAGCTGGATCAAGTACGAATTCAGTTAACTGCATTCTCCATCTCTGCAGATCAAGCACGAATCCAGCTGGATCAAGCTTGGCACGAATTCTCCATGCATATCGCGCGCGTACTGGGTTGCTTCAAAGGTGGTGCAAGCCCGGTTTTTCCATTCGAATTTAAACTCTATTCCCTTTTTTTAAAAAATAAAAAAGCAGGGCCGGGCACCCCAGGATCCGGGCACTTCCGAGACCGGGCATGCCCGGGGCCGGGCACCCCAGGATCCGGGCACTTTCGAGGCCGGGCACGCTCGAGGCTGGGCACATTTGGAGCCGGGCACATTCGGAGCCGGGCACTTGGGCGACAAGACAGATATCCGATCGAATTTCGCAGTCAACGTGATTGACGGCCTAGATGATCGGATGTGATGGGGGCAAAAAGGGGGCCGTCGATCACCGCTCTCCCCTCCTTAAAGACCCCCCCTTACCATAGACACGAGGCCATCCATCCCCATCATCATCCCCCACTTCTCCATTATCAAATTCCTCCATATTCCCTCTTCTATCACTGCTGTTTTACAGGACAGCAAGCCTGTAAATTCATTACAGCACCTCATTCTTGAGCTCTTTCTTCCATTTTAGCAACAAGAAGCAAGCTCTATCCATGTACTGCTAATCAACGATAGAGAAAGGCTGATTTCCCCTCTTTCTTCTCTCATACTGTAAAGAAATCAGTTCTTATCATTGCATAATAGATAATGCATGTGTGTTTGTACATCTTTGCATGATCTTGTAAGAGTGAGAATTACTTCTCCTCACTCTCAGGTTGATTGTAACTGAGCTCTTCCCTAAGGGACTTGAGTTGAGCAAAAATACATTCCTTCGCGGGGGGGGGGACCATCTTCAACCCTCAATCTTGTCTCCATTACTCTTACATTTTCATGGCTGTAATTTTGTGAGTAATTTTCATTTTCAGCTTTAAGTGTTCATTCTCTTTTATATTAAATCTCGAAAACAAGCGAAAATCATAATTGTTAAGCATACTACGTTGTTCGGGGCGTTTACAAAAACAAGCGAAACCCATGGCAATCCACAACTTTTCCTGCTTCACCGTGACTTTTGTGCTCAACAGCACACAATACATCCCACTGATTCTCATGCAATACAGTCCACATGGCATGTTGCTTATGGCGAGAACAAATGCCTCGCACATTGCACGTAGCTATCTTCATGTGTATTCAAAAAAGAAAATCAGGTTCGAGGCACAGCTTGCCTCGTTTAACCTTTTCTGCTAGAATGTCAAGGACTCCCTCATCCAAAAAATCAGCTAACACGGCAAAAGAGTTCTGACGGCCAAATTTGGAGGTAGACGGTATATCCACTGTCTTGGGGATGGAACGGGGAAAATGACGATCCCATGGGGTAATCATGTTACCTCTAGTATCAAAAGCCAACTTAGCAGGTGGACCCTTTGGACCGTCCGTATATACTTTCCTAGTAGGCTGATTACGGGGAGCAGAAGAAACCATAGCACAAGCAGTGTGCTCTGAAGACAACATTTCTTTCCTGCGCATATAAGTGCGCATGGAATCTTGTGAAGCAGTAGGCACAGTATTTGCCATGCCAGCATCAAAGCTATTACCTTTTTTTGCACGTACATCTACCCAATCATTGCCACAG
This sequence comes from Lygodium microphyllum, assembly GCF_053477565.2. Taxonomy (NCBI): domain Eukaryota; kingdom Viridiplantae; phylum Streptophyta; class Polypodiopsida; order Schizaeales; family Lygodiaceae; genus Lygodium; species Lygodium microphyllum. The sequence continues at coordinate 131,674,755 of NC_141158.1, forward strand.
GAATCCAAACCCAAAACATGTTGTTTACCTTTATCCAAAACTTTAGGTGGCTGGGTTGCATCCTGCAACGGAGCATCAAGCACCATATCTTCCATGGGCAGCACAACATGCTCAGCATCTGAAGTCAGTTGCTTCTCTGGGCATTCGGCCATAAAATGCCCCAATTTTCCACACAAAAAGCAATGCCCTGCAAAGTTACCCCATTTCAAACTGAAGTGCAAAGGATGCATGCCAGAGCAATAAAGACGTAACCAAGCAGGCCTTTCCTTAGCAGTGTCCCATAACATACACAAACAGTTACGATTCATGGCACTGAGGCTTGGGGGGACCAGAACAGTGCCCACCACGGCCATGGCATCCTTTAACAGTGGCCAATAGACAGCCGGACAATTTTCCACTTCAACCCACACCGGGCATTCACGTTGAAGCACGAGCTGAAAATCTGCCATTGGGCGCCATGGCACAACATGGACCAAACGGCGATCAAAGAACAATGGCAGTTTAAACAGGAGATCAGCACGATGCTTCTCAGATTTCAACAGCACCTCATAGAAGCCTCGGAGCCCAACAAAAATCTCTTCAACACACTCCCCCTGTAGTAGACTATGTAGCCACTGGCAAATACGGGAAAGCACTAGGATCCTACCAATGAAGAAGAGTATAATAGCACATTCATAAAACACTGAAAATGAGTGTAAGACATTTTTCGGGTCCACAGTGGCTTCCAGAACATCTTCAATTCCAGAGTCAGAAAACACTTCATGATTATGTTGAACATAATCGCCAAGCAGAGTGTTGGCAAACTCCAGCAAATGCTCCTAGTCAACATCCTGAGAATCCACAGAATCAGAGGCAACCTGAGCATAAGAACGTTCCTAATGATCCATTGTCTCTTCCGAAGTATGCTTGGTGCATTTGCCCGCAGGCAAGAAGTCAAGACCAGGGGGCATCTCCTCTGTGCAAGGAACCATATCCTCTAGTTCCTCTATATCAGAATCCGGACCAAGAGCTGCCACCGTTTGGTCTATAAAAGCCATATCCAGACCAGCCATGTTGTATCACTACTTGTGCCGGTCAGATGCCAAGCCAGGAGCTCACGGGAGGCAGAAACAGCACAGGCCTCTCTCTCTCTCTCTCTCTCTCTCTCTCTCTCTCTCTCTCTCTCGGCAGAACGGACCCTGCACTAGACCTTGCTCGCTCACCCTCTTTCTCTCACTGTGTGGCAACGTGTAGGGGCAGATGATGTGTGGGTTTGCTGTCAATTCGTGGCACAATAGGCAGGGCGTCAATGTCTACTGGTTCGTGGCAAGTCGTCAGGGTCTACAAGCAAGTCGTCAGGGTCTACAAGCAAGTCGTCAATGTCTGCCAATTTTGTGGTAGGTCGCCTATCTTCAGGTTTTGTGGTTCTGCAGGTCGTCAGACTGAAGACAAGGCAATTTGCAGGTCAGGCGATCTGCCCTAAGTCAGCAAGAACAGGATAGGGCGCTGCAAGTCAGAGACACAAGGTGCAGCCCCCCGGGTCTGCATGGCCTTAGGGATGTGACAAGGCACAAGAAGGTTAGTGTCCGGCAGGCAGACGGCTGGGTCTGTAGGTCGTCAAAGGCAGTTTGCAGGTCAGGCGACCTGCCCTGAGTCAGCAAGAACAGGGCAAGGTGCTGCAGGTCCCCATCTCTCTCTCTCTCTCTCTCTCTCTCTCTCTCTCTCTCTCTCTCATATATATGTAAATATTACACACATATATGTGTCATTCCCTCTATTCCCGTTCTCGTTTCCCATTCCTGATAACTATACCGCAATGCCACAGCCAATATTGAGTTAATGTAGGGGTTGCTTCCTAAGTTCCACTCTCAATTACAGCATTTTTCCCTCGCATCTAAGTGTTGGAGTCATCTCATTGACCGCTATATGGCTCAAGATTGCACTAGACATATCAATCTCGATTTTGAGCTTCAAGAGTTTTCCATTAAGAGGATGACGTTGGAGTCATCTCATTGACAGCTATGTGGCTCAAGATCGCACTTGATATATCAATCTTGATTTTGAGCTTCAAAGGTTTTCTAGTAAGGGGATGATTTAAAAGTCAAGTTGAGAGAATATCGGTGATTACTTACCGAGTTCGCTACTACTGGCTCTCCAAAGTCAGATGACAATTAGGTCACGTTCTTCTTGAAAAAGTTGCCTGACAAATACCAATTCTCTATCTATCTATCTATCTACCTATTCTCTCAATTATAGCATTTTTCCCTTGCATCTAAGCGTTGGAGTCATCTCATTGACCGCTATGCAACTCAAGATCACACTCAACATATCAACCTTAATTTTGAGCTTCAAGAGTTTTCCATTAAGAGGATGATGTTGGAGTCATCTCATTGACCGCTATGCGGCTCAAGAATGCACTCGACGTATCAATCTTGATTTTGAGCTTCAAGAGTTTTCCATTAAGGGGATGGTTTAAAAGTCAAGTTGAGCAAATATTGGCAATTACTTATCGAGTTTGATACTGCTGGCTCTCCAAAGTCAAATGACAATTAGGTCATGTTCTTCTTGAAAAAATCACCCAACAAATATTGATTCTCTATCTATACACACACACACCCCAAGTGTGACGATGCTCTCCTGATCCTGCAGATCCGCAGCACGGATCCCGCACAAGTAACACAGTTCGCGAGCATACAGCACCGCATCACATCTTGAACACGCAACAAAAGCCAACTCGCAAGACATGCCAGGAAGACGTCATCACATCACAGCATGCACCCAATGCGTCACGTCACGTCACGGGCCGTTACACCCTTGATATCCTTCTCGCCTTGCGGCTCACTCACAGCATGCGTAACGCATTTGTCTAACTCGCACAAGGGTAGCTTGGTGCTTGGAGTCACTGAATCATGCCCTGGAAGAGTTCCGTGCTCACAAGGATCCACATTCAACAATCTTGGACCACAGCGCCACGCAGGCAGCTCAGGTCAAATCCCACCTCTCCTCATGAAAAGTCATTTTGACTTGAACTCGGAGCAGAGCACCTAGCTGCCTCGCTCAAAATGAGAACTCTACACACCGAGAGGTAAAAACAATGGCTGCTCCATGAGGCACGCCACCATGGAGAAGGGTTGGAGACATGGGGTTGCCCAAGCCTCGCACTCCCTTCCCTCGTACCTACCGATACCAAGTGTGACGATGCTTTCCTGGTCCCACGGGCCCGCAACAATCCTGCACAAGTAACATGGTTCGCAGGCACACAGCACTGCATTGCATCTTAAACACACAGCAAAAGCCAACTCACAAGATATGCCAAGACAACGCTATCACATCACAACATGCACCCTCCGTGTCATGTCGCATCACAAGCTGTTACACCCTTGATATCCCTCTCGCATCGCGGCTCGATCATAGCACACATAACACATTTGTCTAACTCGCACAAGGGTAACTTGGTGCTTGGAGTCGCCGAAGCACACCACGAAAGAGTTTCGGGTACACAAGAACCCACAATCAACCATCTTGGACCACAGCGCCACGAGAGCGACAGGTCAAATCCCACCTCTCCTCATAAAAAGACATTTCGACTTGAACTCAGAGCAGGGGGCTCGGCTGCCTCGCTCAAAATGAGAACCTTGCATAACGGTAGGCAAAAACAATGGTTGCTCTGTGAGGCACGGCCACCATGGAGGAGGGGGGAAAACATGGGGTTGCCCAAGCCTCATACTCCCTTCCCTCATACCTACCAAGTGTAACGATGCTCTCCTGGTCCCATGAGCCTGCGCAAAGAAACTGTAACCAGCCTTCCTTCCATGGATGGGTGGTAAATCCCTGATTGCAACTTAATTACAGCAACAAACAATTACTGCAAATCTGAAAATACAAATTTACCTACTGATCTTGGACAATGCACACCCGATTGGCCCCAAAATTAGCATCCCTTTTGGTATTTCTTTAGCTTTATTGAAGAAAAAGTTGATTAACAATGGGATTCTCCCAATCCCTTTCGGTATTTCAACTCCCCTTGCTGTCCAAAGTGACCAGCAAGTCTTCAATCTATTTTGCCCCTTGATTCGGACACTTAATTGGCCTTCACCCACTTTACGGACGATGAAAATGCCCCAAATTCAATGGCTGCCTAGTCCTCCACCTAAATTTAGCTGAAATTCACCTTTACCCCTGTTGAATCCAAGCCTTGGAGCTTCCAATTTTTGGCACGCTTCCCGAGGCTACTGCTGATAAACCCTAATTCTTGCTGTAAATTAAGGTGTACAACAAAGAAATTTGCAATTTCTTAGTCTCCAAGGGTCCAAATGCTGAGATCTTCGAAGCAAGGCGTGAAATGGTTGGGAGATAAGAGAAAGCTGTAGAGAGAGAAAATTCAAAGTTTTGTCACGAAGAATGACTGAAAATCAGTCAAATGCAGCTGCTACCTTGCCGCAACAGCTTGTAGATGCAAAAAACTAAAGAAAATCAATCATTTGCTGCTACTTCCCCATCTCAACAGCCTGAGATGTTGTCACTTGCTGTTGATTGGTCTTCTCTTGCCCTTGGCTGCCTCAAAAGGTCCTCCAATGGTTGCAAATCAAACCAACACTCTCTCCTCCCTCTCTCTTGTAGGCTGAATTTATAAAAAATGCCTGTCTCCAGCCTCTAAAGACGTTTTTCAATCTTGCATGGTCATTTTTGACAAGTGGCGACCTTCCCAAATGGTTTTTCTAACATTTTCCATAATTAAATATTAATTTTCAGTCTTTAAATACTGAAAATTAATCTAATAATTATTTTGGTGCCCTGAAAAATAATCTGACTTGCCAATAATTAAATTTGCTAGGCAACTTCCATTTCCGAGTGTCTCTACGCCATTTTTGACCATCAGATTAGTGTTAGGTACTATTAAACGCCACTTCTCTAGTCTCACCAACTAACACTTATGGTCAAATGGATGACCTAGGCCAACAACTAGCACCAGGTACCACCATACCTGTGCAACATAACTTATAGCAACTTTTGCCTTTGACATCCTGTGATTTCTTGGAGTCCCGAGCTCGTAAATTTACTCTAACCCCAGCTGCACCTCACATGTGTAACATTTACTTAACCATGTGATTAAAAAGTAATCCACATGTTAAGTGAGGTTTCAAAAATACATGTCCTTATGAAAGAAACCTGCACAAGTAACATAGTCTGCAAGCACACAACACCGTGTCACGTCTTGAACACGCAACAGAAGCCAACTCACAAGATATGCCAAGACAACACCATCGCATCATAGCATGCATCCTCCACATCGTATAGCATCACGGACTATTACACCCTTGATATCCCTCCCGCGTCATGGCTCGCTCATAGCACGCATAATGTGTTTGTCTAACTCGCACAAGGGTAACTTGGCACCTAGAGTCACCGGATCGCACCACGAAAGAGTTTCGAACTCACAAGGATCCACATTCAACCATCTTGGACCACAGTGCCACAGGAGCAACACGGGTCAAGTCCCACCTCTCCTCAAAAAAAAGTCATTTCAACTTAAATTCGGAGTAGAGGACCTAGCTACCTCGCTCAAAATGAGACCCCTATACACTAGGAGACATGGCCACCATATAGGGGAGGGGAAAGATATATGTCATTCCCTCCATTCTCATTCCCTAAATTTGGGTGTTCTCCCCGCTCCAAGGGGTCCCATTCCCCATTCCTGGTAACTATGCCGCAATGCAACAGCCAATGTTGAGTTAATACAGGGGTTTCTTCCTGAGTTCCACTCTCAATTACACAATTTTCCCCTCTCATCTAAGCATTGGAATCATCTCATTGATCGCTATGCGACTCGAGATAGCACTCAACATGTCAATCTTGATTTTGAGCTTCAGGAGTTTTCCATTAAGGGGATGATTTAAAAGTCGAGTTGGGCGAATATCGACAATAACTTACCAAGTTCGCTACTACTAGCTCTCCGAAGTCAGATGATGATTAGGTCACATTTTTCTTGAAAATTTTACCCAACAAATACATCCATTTTATCCAGCACATTATCTCACAACCTAGATTGCCAACCTTCTACGAGTTTGAGTGTGAGTTTTTGCGTTACATGAGGCTGAAAATCAATAAGTAGATAGTTGGGAGGAATTCAAAGCTAAGATGGCTTAAGTATTTGTCTCTCCCCAAGGTCTTCCTCCTAAACAAACCACAATAGGCTACTACAGTTGCCTCCACTCCGACTGGCCAGTCCACTGGGGCTACACCTCTCGTTGCTACACCATCTATCCCATCTGCTCTAGTGGCTACTAGATATATAGCACACAAACAGCCTTAGTAGCCTATCTCCTTCACTACTCTTCAAGGATTGGTTGATTGGTTGGCTAGTGGCTCACTTATTGTACTTTACGCATCCATTCCTTGAACATCCACTAACATCCACTATACCTTCTAGGACCACTTTCCCACCTGGCCGTACGCAATGGTGATCATACACTTAGCCTTTCCCTTTTTAGACTTCCATTGCATACTTACATACTCATAGCATTACACTTAGCTTTGCTTTCTTTTATTTTCAGTTTTGTTTTTTGGAGCATCTCACTGCTCACATTTGTGCTTTTACAGATTTTTAATCTCTTTTGCAAAGTTTTGTATTTCAATGTAGGGCTAACATGCAAGCTAACACTAGTCCTTCCTAAGATGGAGAGAGAAGATGTGCATTATCCCTTTCATGGTTTCATCTACTTGGAGTTTTGCTCTACTATCTATATAGAGGCTTCCCCTCTTGCAATGGATCGTGTATCATCTCTCTTAATGCTATCATGACAATGACTTCTATCCTTGCTCTTTCGGTAGGGATGCTTTATCATCTTCCTCCACATGGTTCACACCACATGAAGACCAACATCCTCAAGCTCCCCTTGCTTTTTCGGCATCAACATCCAGATTGAGGGGGTTCCTACCCTTCTTGGTATTCTACAAGTTTCAACACTTATCTTCGACATCAATCTTCCCCTCCTGTTGTACCTTCACCTATGCATTACATGATTTCATCATCTTTGTACTAGGGGGCTTGGGCAACTGAATAATTTTCCCACAAGGGACACTATCCAAGTGGCACTTGCTGCATGAGCATTCTTCAACATATCGCATACTATGCATCCCATTGTGCATAGCACCACTAGACGGATCCTAAGTTGTTTCCAACAACGAATTACACCACCATTCTTCTTCACATGATACTTCATCACCTTTCCCTCGTCATCCACATCCTCGAGTGGTTGATAAAACTTATATTATTTTGATATATGTTGGGTATACCATCCCTACTCCCCTCTTTTGGGTCACCATTATTTAATCGGCCGCTACCCCTAAAATTAACTTTTCACCACAAACCCAAAAAAAAAAAAAGTTTAATGTGGTTCCATCTGTCTTTATAGGGCTTGATAGGCCACTGGAAGCCCGACGAGTATCCTTTGTCTAATGCCTTCTCCTCTCTCGGGTGACTACTTGGACTCCCTTGATAAGACAACTATTGCCTCTCTAGTCTTCATAGGCCACTAGGCAACCAACGTGCACCCTTTGTCCCATGTTCTAGCTGCTTTGGGATGGAACACCTTGGGATAAACATTGTCGGCCTTCCCTTTTAGGCTCAGTTTTGGGCTTGACAGGGGATGTTAGCTAAAGCACGCTTTACAATTGATTAGTATTTTTAAACAGTCCCAAAACACACTTAATTAATGAAAAATGCAAATTTGAAGTGCAAGAGAGTTTCAATGGTCCCCCAAAACACTAATTTTTTTGGGTATCCTTTAACATTTATAAATAGGCAAGCTGTCTACCATTCAGCCTCATCCTTTTGTGCAAGTTTCTCACTCTACTATACACATTTCAGCCATCAGCCCACCTACCATCTGTTGTCCAACCATCATCGACTGCAACCCATCACTATCCAGATTTAAGCGGCCTGTTTTCAGCCATCACCCTACTATTTGGGGTCTCCATCTGTTGCATCATTATAGTACCTAATCAACCTACGTTTTCAGCATCTAGTGCCAAGTGACAGGCTATTGCCATCTCTCCCACCAAGCGACTACTATAGTACCTGCGTTTTTGTTGTCCAACTAGTTGTCTACATCACAAACACCTCTCTTGTTGTCGCCTCAATTCCCTAATACTCTAATGATCAACATTTAGTGTTTCCCACACTCGAACACTCCGACTAGTGGTCACAGTATTTGGGGTCCCTCTCCGATGGACGTCACTCTTCGATATTGCATTACTCTACCCTTGGGAATTCTGTACACTCTTACGTTCATTTACAACATTTATTCACTTCAAAGTTTATTCTCTCTATGTTTGTCTCTATATTTGAGTTTTGAGTTTTTACGTTTTGCGTTTTACGTGTAGGGTTTGGGTTTTGCTTGTCTCTATCCGAGTCTTTGTATTTCAGTCTTGGTTGTACATGTTGTATTTCCTCAATGCAACCCTAGCAAATCTTCACACGACCTATATATTTCACTACTCCTAAAGGATTAGCTAACTGGGCTACTAATGGCTCACCTATTGCACTTTACGCATCCATTTCTAGGGCAGACATTACACCTTTTAGAACCACTTCCCTATCTCTCCGTACATCATGGTGGCCACACACTTAGCCTTTTCTTTTTTAGACTTCTGCTGCATACTTACAAACTCATTGCATTGCACCTAGCTTTGCTTTTCTTTATTTTCAATTTTTTCACTACTTACCTTTACGCTTGTAGATTTTAATCTCTTTTGTAGGGTTTCGTATTTCAGTGTAGGGCTAATATGTAGGTTTGCACTAGTCCTTTCTGAGCTAGAGACAGAAGCTGAGCACCGTCCCTTTCATGGTTCCAACTACTTGAAGTTTTGCTGTTCTACCAACATGGAGGCTTCCTGACCCACAACATAACGAACAACATCTCTCTTGATGCCATCATGGCGGTGTCTTCTATCCTTACTCTTCTAGTAGGGATGCTTCATCATCCTTATCCACATGGTTCTCGGCACCCCATGAAGACCGACATTATCAAACTCCTCTTCCCTCTTCAACATTGACATCCAAGTTGAGAGGGAATTTCTACCCTTCTTGGTATTCTATATGTTTCAACACTTGTCTTCGACATCGGCTCCCCCCTATTGTATCTTCTCCTATACATTGCACGATTTCATCACCTTTGTACTAGGACGCTTGGGCAAGTAAATAATTTCCCCACAAGGGACACTATCCAAGTGGCACTTATCGCATGAGCATTCTTCAACATGTAGCATTACCTTTCCCTCCTCATCAACATCCTAGAGTGGATGGGTAAGCTTATACTGTTTTATGATGTGTTGGGTGTACCATCCTTGTTCTTGTCTTTTGGGTCATTGTTACTTAATCGATCGCCACCCTTAAAATTAACTTTTTCCAAAAAAAAAAACAACAAAGACAACAATAAAAGTTCAATGTGGTTCCATCTACCTTTCTATGGCTTGGTAGGCTATTGGGCAGCCAATGAGCACCCTTTGTCTAATATCTTGTCCTCTCTGGGGTGACTACTTGGACTCCCTTTGGTAAGATAACCATCGCCAACGCCTTGGAATAAACATTGTAGGCTTTCCCCTTTAGGCTCAATTTTGGGCCTAAGGGAGTGATATTGAACTAAAACATGCTTCTTAGCTGATTAGCATCTTTAAATAGCCCCAAAACACAATTAATAAAAAACGCAAAATTGGTATACAGTTCAAGAGAGTTTATATGATATCTCAAAACCCTAATTTTTTTAGGTACCCTTCAATATCTATAAATAGACAAGCTGCCCACCATTTAGCGTCATCCCTTCGATGCTCGCTCCTCTACTGCGTTTGGTCCATCTACCATCGCCAGCCCAGAAACTACCCCAACCCCCTCCTTCTTGCATTCGAACTCTCCGTAAGGCAAGCAACAAGTGGCAACCCTTCCTCGTCATCAAGCATCAGCCCTGCAATCTATGTTTGGCCTTGTCTCCCCCAGGCACCAACTAACGACCATCTTCTCCTTGTCGGAGGCCATCTTACAATTACGTTCGCACCTTCTTGCTACTATCTACTGCTCGAAGCATCATCCCTACTATCGCCTCTGTCTTCTAACTACCTAATGATCAATGTTTGATGTTTTCTTCGTCTTCCACACTCCGCCTTGTAGTTACAACACTTGGAATCCGTCTCCAGTAGATGTCACTCTTTGACACTCCATTGCTCTGATCTTGGACATTTTGTACACCCTTACATTCATTTACAACATTCATTCACTTCAAAGTCTCTTCTCTCTATGTTTGTCAACATGTTTGAGTTTTTGAGTTTTGCATTTGCATTTTGCATTTAGGGTTTGAGTTTTGCTTGTCTCTGTCTAAGTCTTTGTGTTTCAATCTTGGTCACACATGCTATGTTTTCTCAATGCAAATCCTAGCATATCTTCACACCTAGTACCTATATTCATTAGTCAGTACTCAACTAGTGCCTTACGGCCTCTCTAATGGGTTCAATCAATTTACCTCCCACTAGGCTAGCCCATTCTTCACTCATTCAGCTTTCTTTTTCATATAGCATAGCATCCAAAGCATCTCAATATGAAACATGTGGTATGCAAGTCTCTCTCTCGAATCTTCTAGGTAGGGTTTTGCATTTCAGTTCAGGACCAAATTTGCACATATTTACCCATCCTGAACCAACTTAAGGTTTGATTTTTCCGTTCTTGCCTTGGTGAGTATTGCCACCGTCAGCATGGAGATGGAGGTAGGTTGCTCAGTGTATTACCTAGGGAGCTTTCTACTAGTAGTTAGTCAAAGATACCATCCATGATGTGTTCTTCATCACTAAGGCTGGTTTGTGTGATGTGGTGGGATAGGATGCCTTGCTCGGCCAGCAAGATACTAGAGCCCTCAATGTCGCAATCAAAAGCATGGGAACTTATTGGGAGCCTAGAAGGGTGACACGTATGAAAGGCCTACACCAGCTGATCTTCAGTGGAGAGCGCCTCTCTCTATATGCCACCTTGGCATGGATCTGATCTTCCATCATTCGCTCCCCTCATGGCTGTTGGGAGCAGCTTCAATTGGACTCTCCATATCAGAAAGAGCTTCTACATTTTGTTTCCGTGCAGGGCTTAAGTCCATAAAAGTGTGTTTGGAAAGTAAAATTGAAAAGGAAGTTATGTGGTCCGGCATAGTTGTTTCTTCATACGTCCAGCTACCATAGCCTATTTTCACACTACAGGATGATAGCCCCTGCTGGTGTTACACCCCCCAACCTGGGCTTCTCTTCCCCCTTCCCCATATATCACCCTAAGAGGCATTGTATTCATATAATTTGAATCTCATTTAACTCCAGCAAGACTATTGACAACTTGCACTTCTTTGAGTTTCTGATTAATATATTTAGCCGTAGAGTCCAAATCTGGAGGAGTACTCCCTTTTAGCAAATCCTAAATTATGCATATTCTGTCGTGCAAGTGCTGTCAAAGTGCAGTCCACTTTCCTTCATATCCAGCCCAATCTGCACAGAGCCTGACCAAACTACATGGTATGAAGTCCTCTGTGTGAAAGGCTAACCATTAAAACTTTTTTCAAACAGCAGGTCAACTCATGATTTAAGCTATTCGAACATGGTTGTACATGTTTGTGTAGCTTGTGGCAACATACCCAACATTTGGAAACAGAAGTTCTACAGCCTCGGAACCAAATCTTCAAGGTTTCCCAAGAGACTGGAATTTGGAAACAGAAGTTTCACAGCCTCGGATCTAAATCTTCAAGGCTTTTCGATAAACTGAAAAATTGGATATTTCATGGTTCTCCGTTACAATTTTATACCGGAAACTGCTCCAGTCATAGTCCGCATGTAATCCAGTATTCCCTTCTTTATGGATGGCGGACGAAGAGAATGCTGCTAATCGAAAGACTACTCAAATTTGAAAAAACAGGTTCTCAAAAGCTGGTGCACAAAATTCGACTGCTAAACAGATTGAAAAGTTGTGACCTCATCGGCAGACAAAGGCGATCACCAAACAACTTGAAAGATTAGATGAGGTTGGAACAGAGCCATACCCATCCTACAAAGACAAAAAACACAGCCAGCAAACACAGTATCAGCGATTCCTCCGGTATATAAGCTACACACTCACAATGATGATTTCACTCACCATTATGTCCATATGCAACCAGTCTCCTCCGCAGTCCACCATGCGCTTTGCCTCTGACGCGAGATTGGCGAAATCCGAGGATAACATAGATGGAGCGATTTTTGGGGGTGGAGATCTCCCATGCTCCATATTCCTCGTGACTGCCAATGCGAGATCTAGATCTTGTTTCGTTCTGTGCGAGAAAACCTTTGTTTCATGCTAATCCAATGAAGTAGCTCACCGGTCTTAATACACCAATGAACACGGCAGTGATTTTTGCCTTTTTAATAATGTGGTAAAGAATATGTAACGACTGCCAATGACCTCAAGGACGAGCTCATCTACGCCAGAGGTTTGTATGTATGTATGTTTGGGCTGAGTTTTAAATCTAGCGATGGCTTAAGTCTTCATTTGCCTCGCTCGTATGGGGGTTCTTGGCACCTTGATAAATATCTTGTATTACAAAAAACTTATATGGAGTGATCGGTTAGAAGCTTTCAAAAACCTATGATAAACTCTAAAAGTTGCATTTCTTTTGTCAAACTCTTTCAAGACCATCAAGACCTCCTCGCTACGTTGTAGACCATTGAATTAGGACATTACAACTACCTTTCCAACAAGCCTATTATTTCTACATTTCCATATGCTTCAAATTGCCACAACATCCCACAAATTTGCCACAAAGTCATTCCGATTGCCATAATCATTAAACAAAGCACCTTTAGGTTTAATCTTCCAAACGAAATATGCTTCTCCACCTATCACATTAGCATGCACCAAAGGCTTTTGGTTTCCTAACACTCCCAAAAGAGGTGCGGCAACTATTCAACATGTCGTTTACAAAGAACACATAACAATGATGTCTTACCCAATTAAGCTAATTTCTCCCTAGTAGGCCATTTATTCATTATTGTTTTCTAGAGGACTATATTAAGGCTCCTTGAAGGGGTACTCCCCTACACACCCCTTATCCTTCTCTTCCACATTCTTATTTTGGTTCTAGGATATCTCTTCTTCCTTTGATTATAGACTTTAAAGTTATGCCTTCATCTCTTTGTTTGAAATCCTTATGCTTTTTGGCCTCCTCTAATACATTTCCTTTATATGTCTTTAATCACTTTAGCAAATTGATTTTCCTAGGGATATATGACATTGGCCCTTTTCATCTCTCTATCACGCCTTGTTAGCAACCTAGCTTTGTGTCCTCCAAGCCACAATGTTGCACCACATCTTCAATAGGATGCCATGATAGCGAATCACCGTCCCAAAGATTATTCCAATATCAAACTTCTTTCCTATAGAGTGTCATGAGCATGGCAGGTGCTCTTTGAGAGCGAGAAGATTGCTTTCACAACTTACAAGAGAAGAACTTGGAAGACAAATTGAGCTAGAACTTGATTAAAAGATAACTTGATTACAAGAGAATGCTGACAAGAGTGTGGCTTGATTACAAGACAATACTCGATACAAGATGGTTCCCATGTTTGCTCACTTGCATCATAGCCCTTCCAATAGACAAAATGCTATAATCTGCCTCTTGAAATTCTTAAATCCACAATTTTGTCTACTTCATATTCTTAATGACCTTCAATTATGATTGGAGGCGATGGCTTTGGTATTCTTTCAAGGATACTAGATGTATGACATGGCTCCAAGACTAAAACATGGAATACATTATGGATTTCCATGAACTGGGGAAGTTGGAGACAATAGGTGATTGGATTTACTTGGTCAATAATCTTGAAGGGCCCAAGTTGTTGATAATCCAGTTTCTAGGACGGGCAAGAAGAATGTAAATCATGTCGAAGAAGTCAAACTTGATCTCCAATTTTGTATGATTGATGTTGCACGAAAGCTTATGTGCATTTCTCTTATATTTCTATTGAGCTTGTTTGATCTATGCTTGCAACTATTTATGAATATCAAAGAGGTGTTGAGCTAAGTATGTAGCAAGTGGATTCTTCTCTTGTGATCTTATATGATTGTCTATCCTTGGGTGTTGACTAAAATTAGCAAAGAATGGTATGAATTGAGTGGAGGCATGGGAGGAATTATTGTATGCAAACTCAATAAGGGGCAATAGATCCACCCAATTTTCTTGATGATAGTTGATTGTGCATCTTAGGTATTGCTCCAAGACTTGATTCACTCTTTCTATTTGTCCATCACTCTATGAGTGATTGGCTAAAGAAAGATTCACTCATACTCCAGAAGTTTAAAGAGGCTTCTCCAAAACCTAGATATAAAGTAGGGGCTGCAATCGCAAACAATATCATCATGTAATACCTATTTTGGGAAGAGCCTTGTTGTCCCTTCTCCATTGATACTCTTGGTTGTTTGTTAGTTTTGTGAATCAATTAATGACCACCACAATAAAATCATACCCTCTAGAAGAAGATAGTTCAACAATGAAGTCCATGGATAAGGATGACCGTGGTTTACTTGGAATAGGTAATGGTTGAAGAAGGCCATGCGTTTAATGACAAGGGACTTTAACTTAATTGCACATGTCACAAGAATGCAAAAATTCATTGACTAGTTTCCACACTTACAGCCACCAAAAATCCCTTGAAACTAGCTCAATTGTCCTATTAACCCCAAAATGCCTTGCTAAGGGAAGATCATGTCTCTTCTTGAGTATATCCACTTGCAAAGGACTGGGAGGAATGTAGAGGCATCCTTTATAATAGAGCAACCCTTCAATGACTTGAAAATCCCTTTGAGTTTGTTCTAGGGCTTTGTAATTTCCTTCTTGACCTTTGATAAGAATCCAATGTCTTCTAGGGCTTTGTTGTTGACAATTGCCCTTAACTTCAGTTGCTGAGGTTTTAAGATTACTGAAATTTGGTGGTCATGGGCTTCATTGCCTTCTTTTGGTGCCATGTAGGATCTTTGAGATAAAGCATCTAACTTTCCTTATTGGTGGCCAAGCCTATAGGTAATGATAAAGTCAATTTTGGATAGGAAGCCACTCCATCTTGCTTGACGATGATCCAAGATACAAGAAGTCATAAAATATTCTAGATTCTTGTGATCCATATAGATAGTGATCTTATGAGGGATGCCTTCAAGTAGGTGTCACCAAATCTCCAAGGAGTCCAATAGCTAGATGTTCTTTATCATGAATTTCATACTCAATCTTTGTAGTAGAGAAATTTCTCAAGTGGAAAGCTATTGGATGAACTTGATTGTCATCACCGATCTAGGATAGAATAGCTACAAGTGCAAAATCTGAGGTATCTGTCTCTATGATAAAGCCCTTCAATGGATTTGCATGGATGAGAATGGATGTTGAGGTGAAGGCTTGCTGTAATCTTTGAAAAGCCTGTTTAGCATTCTAATCCCATACAAACTTGTCCTTTCTAGTTAGGTTAGTTAGAGGGGCAATAATATCAAACTAATCCTTGATAAAGATTCAATAAAAATTTTCAAATCCCAAAAAGCATTGAACATCTTGCATAAATGAATGATTCTCCCATTCTAGAATACTTTGTACCTTCATAGGGTCCATAGAAATTTCCTCTCAAAAATGATGTACCCCAAAAATTCAACTTCTTTTTTATGGAAAGAACACTTAACTAGCTTTGCATACAAGCCTACTTCTCGCAATTTATTTAAGATTATATTAACATGATGCTCATGCTCATCTTGGTTCTCGAAAAAGATCAAGATGTCATCCAAATAGATCACAATAAAGTCATCCAAGTATTCTCAAAAGATATCATTCATCATATGTTGGAAAATAGTTGGAGCATTCGTGAGGCCAAATGGCATGACAACAGATTCAAAATGCCCATACCTTGTGTGAAAAGCCATCTTCCATTCATTACCTTCCTTTATTCTGGACAAGATTGTAAGCGCTATGAAGATCTATCTTGGTGAAGACTTTGGCTTTCCCAAGTTGTTCAAAAAGTTATAGAATCAAGGGAAGAGGGTAGCGATTCTCGATAGTAATCTTATCGAGCCCTTTATAAACCATTGTAACCAACCCATGCTCCTATGAGCATTCTCTTGTAATCAAAGTTGTCTTGTAATTGAGTTATCTCTCAATCAAGTTCTAGCTCGAATTATCTTTCAAATTCTTTTCTTGTAAGTTGTGAGAGCAATCTCCTCACTCTTAAAGAGCACTTGCTGTGCTCATAATAGTTGCGTAAGACTGAAGGGCTTGTAGCCCTTGATCCCTATTAATATTGTAGGCTAGGGAGGTTAAGGGGGACACATGTCATTACAAGAGGATGCCACATGGCATGACATGCACATTGTTGACACATGGCATGTTGGCATCGGTGATGACATTAGCAATTATGCATATATATTTTTAGAATGTTCTAGAATCTTTTAGAAACTTCATGGAACTAGGGGTCGTCCAGCTTGTATACAAACCAAGGGTTGTCCTTGCTTGAATGTCCATCACATAGAGAGCTCTGGCAATACATGTTCCATCATGAATTGGCAAGTAACCATTCTTGAATGTGTATGGGTACAACCAAATTACCTATAGTAGACTAGGATCCCCTCTTCCATCCTCTCTTCCACACCATTCTAACTCATCCAAAATGGCCTTCCACTCTCAAATCATATTTTGAACCATCTCAAACCTCATGACCTTCAAGTGCAAGCCTTTGTAGAAGAGGGTATCAGACCAATTAAGCCCTTCTCAAGCACCACCTAGTAGCTTGCAGTTTGCTAGCCATAATCTAATCATGACCGCCTAGGGTTGATTAGATTGCATCCCCTTGAGTACCTTAAACAACAATCTCAAATCTTTCTCCTTCAAAGGCTCAATACCCAATCCACCTGTGACTTTCTCAACAATGGTTGGTTGCAAGGGAATAGAGTGCCTGCTTTTCCCCATACAACTACAAAAACAATCCAAATGCCTTTTCCAATTCATTCTAACATTTTGCATTGAAATAAAAAATGTAGCAATGAGAACAATAGTAGCAATAAGCATAAAGTTTAGAATGACAAATCTACCAACCTTAGGCCAAGCAATAAAATTTGCAGCAATGAGAACAATAGTAGCAATAAGTATAAAGTTTAGAATGACAACTCTACCTCCAAAAGATGTTGTCTCCAATGCCCATTTTCTAGTCTTGCACTTGGCTTTGGTGAAACCATTTAAACATTTGCTACTAGTTTAACCCTAGGCCAAGCAAACATCCTAAATACCTAAACAATTCACCCTTCTTTATAATACTAAAACCAAACTCCAATACCTAGTCAGGTGGATCATCTACACTAATATACAATAGTTTATTATGCTATGGCTAATTAAAGGGCCTGATATATCCAAGGATAACTAGTAAGCATCCATTTGTTCTTTTTTAGTAGAGATAACATTTGAATTGTCATTCGTGTGAAGATTTGTAACACAAAAACAATAGCTTCAAGGTGCCTCTTTGAACCAACCAATCAAACCTTCTCAATAGAAGATCTATAAAAATCACAAATAGTAGGGCAAAGGGCACCCTTGCCTTATATACCTCTTTAGGCTAAATGACTTTATGGGTGGTTCATGCAAGGGATGTCTAGGCGAATAGTATTCCTTAAACCTATTGCCATTGAAATAGCCAATGGATTGGCTATTCAAAGTTTCTAGCTCAGCATTCCTATCATGCTAGGATGATACAAATGCAAAATGGTCCAAGGTCTGCTAGCTTCAATATTTTCTCATGGCCTTTAATCGAATAAAGTAAAATGAGATCCCCCTGACCAAAGAATCTTTGTTTGACATGCTTGTCAAAACCAGGTCTTAGGTCGAGCTTTTTCTACAAGTAGGGCATGAGTAGCTAGTAATTGTGTTACTATTAGATGCTCCAACTCCACTAGATGATGTTGCCATGCATTAATGCCTTCCACTATTCTTGGACAATGATGCATAGACTAGGGAGCAAAAGTCCTAATGGCATGATGGCATCAATGTTGTAGATGAGTCGGAATGGAGTTTGGCTTGTAGTAGTCTTATAAGCTATGCAATAGGCCCAAAGAGCTACCATGAGTTTGTAATCCCAATCTAACCATGATGCTAATATAGTTTTTGTCAAGATGTTTAAAAAAACTTTGTTTGTAGCCTCTGCCTAGCCATTTTCTTGAGAGTAATATGGGTTGGAATTTCTGTCGATGGCCAAGAACATGGATAGGAGATGTTGAATCACTTTGTTAATGAAGTGGGTCCCTTTCACTGACGATCTCAAGGTGGTCATCTTGGACGGTATGCCACGCATCAAAAACGCCTTATGATTCCTTCATAGCTTGGTTGGTACATGCAAGTTAGCTTCATGTTTTGTCACAACTCCTCTACAACCATGGGCCTACTCCCCTATTAAGCTAGTTTGCTTTGCAACAAGAGTTGCACTGATATCAAGTGTTATGGACATTCATGGGGGTTCAAGTTGAAATTTGTCAAAAGACACAAAAATGGCATAATGACAAGGGACACACAATCATAGTTACCTAGAATGGGAATGGGAATGAAAATGAGACCCCCTGGAACGGGGGGAACGTCCAAGGCGGGGGAATAGGAATGGGGGGAACATCACATGATTTAAGTGCCCCAAATATGCTTTTCATGACCAAGTTGCCCCAAAGAATGTCCCTCTAATTGCCCCAATACCCCTCAATGCTCCAAATTGACCCGAATGTCCCAAAATTGACTCGATTACCCCATAGCTCCAAATTGCTCCGAATTGCCCCAATTATTCTAGTTTCCCTTAAAATTAGACAATATAAATGGATGATTACCTTGGAATTGAGAATAGGCTCAAATTTGATTGTGATTTGCAAGAGTTCATAATGCATCAAATTTGAACTTTGCATGGACTCATGATTGGCTTGTGGGGTCTTGACACTTTGAATATTCAAAGAGAGAGAGAGAGAGAGAGAGAGAGAGAGAGAGAGAGAGAGAGAGAGAGAGAGAGAGAGAGAGAGAGAGAGAGAGAGAGAGAGAGAGAGAGAGAGAGAGAGAGAGAGAGATTACTATGTGCACATTAGGCGATGAAGATGGGTGAACATGTGGTAGAAGGAGTGTGATACAAGCAAAAATAAAAAATGTGAAAAAATGTAAATTTTTGGTCAACAGGCTTGGAATACCCATTCCAAAAAAGGAACGATAGGGAATGTTCCCTAGCCGTTTCACCTCCTCCAAGGGTTTGGAATGCATTAAACTATTCCTATAGCCAGAACGACCGTTCCATGTTTCTATGCACACAATATATCAATAAGGAATCCTTGTATTCATGGAATAGAAAGGTACAATATGTAGACACATCTTAAGACTACACCCTCATGACACCACACATGTGAGGGTTCACCGTGAAGCATAGGAAATCACATGTAAACCACATCCCAAGCAAAGCTTGAGTGACTACTACTTCCTATATAGGTGCATTTGGCTCCAATGCCATGGCACACTTATAAAGCCCCAAATGCTAGAAATGGGCATCCCACTAGGCCGGCTTGCGGGCAAGCCGGCCGAGGGGGGGGGGGATGCTATGTCATACACATGCTAGAGACATCCATGTATAGTAGGGTTATACATGGACCTAGTATATGGATACTTGAGATTATGAGGCAAGCAAATTGGCAGACTATCTTTTGGATTTGTCTATTGGGTGGCTGGCCATTTCTAGGCACCCAAGTTTGGACAACCACATTTAATATATGCACGCCTTCAATTGAGATCACTTCTTCAAGCAATCCTCTACAAGGCAAAGCACAAGGAGAGGATCAAGAGCCTTAGGCTAGTTGTTGATATAAAAAATGCTTCATAAATCAATTAGCTCTTTAAAATAGCCCCAAAACATGATTATTACCAAAAGCTTCATTAAATGATCACTTTCCTTGCTCCACTTATCTATAAATAGATAGACTGCCCACTACTCATCTTCATCCCTTGTTTTGCAGCTCTACACCATCAACTCTTGCTACCTTGTCCTCTTTAGCAGTTGGCACTTGATACCACTTGTTGTTAGTCACCTCACATTCTCTTCTAGGCTGCATTTGCTGCAAACTACTAGCGTCATCAGATGTCGCCCTGTTGCTGCTCTTATAACTTGTGTTTCAACATCAGCAAGCTGCCCCACATCAGATCATCTTCTAGCTGTCGCTCAACTCTTAATTGATGTTGATGATCACCTATCTTCGCATTAGGATGGTTACATTTTTGTGTTTAATCGATGTCGATGATTAGCTATCTTCGCATTAGGATGGTTACATTTCTGTGTTCAAGTTGCACCCCGACAAACTATTGCATTTTGACTTCCACCTGCTACCTTTCCACTAGTGGTTACAACACTCAAGATCTGTCTCCAATGGACATCACACTTTGACTACTCCCTCCGCTCCCAACATTTTGTATTTGTGTTTAAGTTCTCTATGTTTCAATCATGGTTGTACACTCAGTGTTTTCTTTTGCCAACCCTAGCATATCTCTGCACTAGCATAGACACACAATTGCTATGTGCGTAATTGAGACCACCAACCTGGGGCCCACCCTATTGGAGCATTCTCGATGGAATGGGACACCAAGAGAGAATGGAGTTGTTAGATGATCCTAGTGACTCAGTCTATGGCTTGAGGGTGGAAAATCACCTATTGAGTTGTGATGTTAACAATGAACTAGCGATTCAAAGTCCCCCTTCCCCCCTGTGGGTCCCCTTCATCCCTTGCATTTTTGCTTTGCCCTCCTTTCCTCTCTCCCTCTCTCCCATGAGCAACTACAATAGTGAGGGGCTACTTCCCTCCCCCCTCCAATGTGTGTACCTCAGCCCTAGAGGGGTTGCTCTGTCTATCCTCTCCATTTTCCACCTTTGCTACCCCATTTGGTGTGCCCTCTTTAAGGAGTGTGAGCTGCCATAGCCAAAGAGGCCATGCAAATCCATTCAAGACCATAGATTTAACCCGTTGTCCACTATGTACTCTGGTAATCCCTCAAACAAGCCTATATGTGTGTGAGCCTAAAGGCCCTTAGTCCCTCCCTTGGTTACAAAGTGACCCTTACCTTATCCTCATTAGGCAGCCACCCCCCCTTGGGGGCCAAAAAATAGAAAACAAGCCTCTTATCACATCATGGGGTGCTAATATGTCATCGTATTTTCATTGATGTATTGTGGACTACCCCACAAGGGCCTTGGGCTCATATAGTCATACTACAAATCACAATATCTTGGTGACCCTTATTGAACTTTCTCTGTCACACTCTATCTTCTGGTGGTCTCTCTCTCTCTCTCTCTCTCTCTCTCTCTCTCTCTCTCTCTCTCTCTCTCTCTCTCTCTCTCTCTCTCTCTCTCCCTCGTGTTCCTAGTACCTTACTTGCCCCCTCATTCTACCTATCACACAGGTGGTGATGAGTGTACTATGGAATCTAGAAACGAATTTGAACATGTAACAAACATTTTGTATATCAATTATTACCAAGACATATTGATTCAATGATTCCAAATTAATTTGATACTCATGTACTTTCAAAGGCGATTTGTATTATTTAAGTGTTTTAATATATGATTAAATGTTCATCTTTCTATTTAAGGGTGGCCAATGGCATTATACTTGGGTCGTCATTGACAAGATACCCAAGAGAAATTAAAAGTTTGAGTCGGGCAATCAAATTGACGAGAAAGCTCAGATGATTAAGACATTTACACTCAAATGTTCACATTAACTAGAAGCCCATATAATGAGTGGTTTTCGAAAGTGAGAACAAATGCTCCTGATCAAAGAAACAGACCATGAACTGGTGGACCTATACAATAAAGTTTTCCAAGGACATCCAAAGCATGAAATGACCCACAAATGCTTCTCCTAGATGATGCAATAGACTAGTGACCAATTGGTATGATCGAGTTTGATTAAGAGGCGCATGAGTCATATTTTCTTGATTAGTCATTGTTTAGGGCATACATCACAAGAAAACAAAGAATACAATAGCACATCATTGCCCTGAAAATAGAGAACATGAACACAAATATACCATCTATGCAGGCACTACCATAACCGAGAGTTTTAGTGGTTCCATAATGCAAATTAGAGACTCAAACACTTAAAGATCATGACACAATCATCAAGAACAGCCTGCAGAAGCCATAAGAGCATGGCGCTGCCTCTCTCTGTATTGCAGAGTCACATGACTGACATCAAGAAAGTAACTCTCTAAATACCAGAATCAGTGCCTTGACATACAGGTAGTCAGTCCCATGACATTTTAAGACACAATTACATAGGCTGATCCATATATGAAAGTATAAGGTTACTAATGGAATTCATGGCCTAGTGATTTGTGCCCCTAACACATGGCATAGCTCAGTGGATCACTGGCACAAGCATGACTCGAACCCACAAGCAAAAAGTAAGAAATTTATGTCATAAAGAACATACTTATACCTTGCCAGAGGTCTTGCACCCCTTGACAAGCCACACTGAGCAGTAGTGAGTAAAGCCCCTCTAGGATACTCAAAGCCCTCTGATGCAGTTGCATAAGCAGTTCTAAAGCCAATGAACAAAATGACTAAAATACAAAGATAAAAAAGACATAACAACAGTATACTAGAACAACTAGAAAGTAATAGAAACATAGACAATAATGTCTCTGCAGGATGACATCTGCATTCCAGAAGATTGACCCTCATGACCAATAGGTACATTAGCTCTCATCTCCTCGAATTCCTCATGCATCTCATGCATAACCTCCTGCACAACATCACTGGCATCACCAGCATGAAAATGCTTTTCCTGCAATAAAGTAGCCACATAATCCTCACTGTTTCTTTTAGCCTCCAAAGCCTTTTGCGATTTGATCTCCAATTCATGGCATTTACTCTTGAGCAAAGATAACTTCATATGCAACTCTTCACTTCCATGCATATCAACCTGCTGTTGTACCACAAGCACAACCTTGAACATACCAAATGGTCAGGACACTAAAACATCCAAAGCTTGAACAACATTTTGCCAAGATTGTTTTACTTCCAAAAGCAAAGCATTATGAAGTTCATCAAACTCTGATTTAAATACTACAGACCCATCCACATCTACGTCCAGATTTTGCAGAATTTTCTACTCAACCACTTTCAAAGGCTCGAACCTATCCATCAACAGTTTATGCTCAACTTGCAACTGTGCATACATATCCATAAAATTATGCATACTACCCGAACACTGAGATTTCAATTCTTCAGCCCATCTTTCAAAAACATTGACTAAAATTTTGCTATGCTCTATCTGCTGCTGCAATGCTACAACCTGCTCATGATGTTGAATTAACAAAGCATCATACTCTACTGCTTTCTGATCAAATTGCTGAGCTAGATCCTCATCCCTCCTCCTCTTAGTAGTCAACTGATCCTGCAAACTCAAAACCTGTGCTGCAATACCCGAATGTTCTTTTTCATGCTGTCCCAAATAAACCATAATTTTCTGCATCATACCCATGACATCAATCATACTAGTAACCCCAGAAACATCAACACCTAGCTCACTTGAAACCAAAGGAGTACAAGACACATGAGCAGACTCAAAGTCTCTATAAAAAGCCTTCTTGACAGCAGCAAATGCACTAGCCAAAACTTGTTGTGGGCTGATCATCCATCTTGGATGTACCCCTGAGCCGAAATTTACCAATCTTTTGCTTCTTTTTCCTCATAGTACCTGCAGACTTTAATGCATCCCCAATGACCACTACATCCAAATGCTCAATCTTCTCATCATGCATTGACTTCCCTTAATCTTTGACAAAATCCATAGCAACTTGTTTAGCATAAGACTCCTGATAACCTGCCTGCAATAAATCTTTATAGATAGCCAATCTATCTTCATCACCATTGAAAATATCCAAAGCATCATCACTGTATGTGCCATTATCAGCATCCTCTGTCAAATCCTCACTATGTCCTGCATCTTGAGGCATTAACTCAGGTGTCCAAGTCAATAAAGACTCCATAGTCAAACCAAGATATTGCTTAAATGCATGCTCATATAGGGCTACAAGAAAACAACCCATATGGGATTTGTGGAAAACCTTCTTAGTTTTCAGCACTTTTATCTCTATCATTAAGTTGTCATACAACACTGCAACCCAATTTGGCATCCCAACATTCTTTGCATAATAAATCAACCCATAAGTCTCCCGAGCTATGGAATTGGTCTTAATGAACAACATGAATTTCTCTATAAACCACCTGAGATGCACCCTGCGATCAGCCTCAATTCTCTTCATAACATAAACCTTGTGCGGACCCGTGGCATCACCAAATGCATCATGCATTTGCTTGTCAGAGCATCTCCACAAGGTAGGGTTTACATTCATTGGAAGTGCGAACACATGGCTTACCAAATCGATTATAAGCTCCAACCGATCTGCAATTTTACCCTGAGATTGTCTTAGGACATCCAGTTGTACCGAGGCATGGCTTACCATAATGATTGTAAGCTCCAACTGACCTGCAATTTTACCCTGAGATTGTCTCAAGACATCCAGCTGTACCAAGGCATGCATATTGGCGGCCCATGTGCGCCATGGAAGGCATGCAAATTCATATAGCCCAATTCGTTCCAGCCATGTCTTAGTTTATTCATGCTCAACGTCCAATGTCAAAGTAGAATCTACAAATGGTGTAGACACAACACTTGCAGCATTTACCTTAGGAGAAGTCTTCGTTGTTGGTGTCGCCTCTTGCTGCTCCGAGCGTTCCTCCTCAACCGGGTCATACTTGGTATCACCATCATCCTCAACACGAACTCTCCTCTTCCTAGACAACTCTTTGGTGGATGTACTCCAAGTGTGTGTCATGGCAGCCAATGCAGGTCGACACATAGATGAAGAGGGAGAGAAAGAAGAGGCAACAAATGAAGAACTCATCTTCCCCATCTTGATGGTAAAGTCCTAGTACACTACCAGTTTGCATCTTTTTGTGCCATTTGTCATTTAAGTATGACATACCTTAGGCCACTCCACACAATCAGTGCATGTCACACTTGAGTTAACTAACCATGGTGAAATTAAATTAGCTTGTGCATAATAAGGTTGAACCAGTCTTTTGAGCCTGAATCCATTGATTGCATGCTGCAACACCTTGCCTTGCAGATCCTTAAGCAAAAATGTACCCTATCCAACATCTTTAAATACCACAAATGGGCCTGCATAACAGAGTTTCAATTTACCCGGAAACTTACCAAGTCGGTGTAATCCTGAAAATTTTTCTTTTTGATATGTCTATTGACCCAAACTTGCCTCATCTGATGAGTAATTCCTAAAATGTAGGCAGCAAGAACCCTGTCATCCTCTAACTTCAGGAGTTGTCCTAACCTGTGGTTCACTAGTTCCTGAGGATACACTTTATGTGTGACTTCTATCCTCAAGCTTGGTACCACAAACTCCATGGGTACCATAGCCTCCACCCCATACACAAGTCTGAAAGGTGTCAGCCCTATTGTAACCTTGTATGCAGTCCTAAATTCCCATAATGTTGAATCAAGTTTAATATCCCAATCTTCCATATTATCCTCAACAATTTTCTTCAAAATGCGGAGTAAAATCTTGTTGGAACTTTCAGCTTGACCATTAGCTTGAGGGTGATACGGAGTAGATTTCTTGTGGAAAATCATATGCCTGATAGTCAGTTCTCTGATCGCTTGATTCAAGAAATGCTTTCCCTTATCACTAATTAGCTCAATAGGACAACCAAATCGGGTCATAATGTTAGAGTATAAAAACTTGGCCACACTTGTTGCTTTATTATCTTTTAATGCCTGAGCTTCTACCCACTTTGTAGCATAGTTAGTGCAAACCAAAATGTATCTGTTACATGTCCTTTTAGCTGTTGGTTTGATGGGGCCGACAAAGTCAGCTCCCCATTTCTGAAATGGCACAAGTGGTAATATAGGATGATCTTGCATCCTATCCTTGTCAAGTGGTTGATCTTCCTTTAGACATTGCAAATACTCTTTAGCATATTGATGAGCATCTTTCAACACAGTAGGCCATCAAAGACCTGCATGCAATATTTTCCTGCATATAATCTCTCTTGAAAAATGACCTCCTGATAGATCGGAATGAGCTTCATGCAACATCGATGGTTGCTCAAATTCAGGAACACACCTTCTCAATACATTATCAACTCCCCTTCTATACAATGTGTTCAAAATGACTTGAAATAATCTACTCTTTAATGCCAACCTTATTCTCTGATCTGCTGAAAGGTGTGCATGCATAATTCCTAACTTCAAGAAATGCAGCATCTGGTCATAATATGAATCAAGGTCAAGCACCTAAACCTCAAAAAGGTTAGCATTAGGTAACTGATCATGAATGCATGCTTCAAACTCATCAGGTTGCAATCTACTGAGATAATCAGCAATGGCATGCTCTTTCCCAAGGGTATGAATAACCTTAAAATCAAAGTACATTAAATCGTTAGTTGTATGGGATTTTTTTTGGAGAGAATGAAGAGAGAGTGCAAGTGCATGTGGATTAGGATCATTCTGTCCACCGAGAAAGGGGTCGTTGGCGCACCTACATCATCTATCTTAGTTATTTGGGTTTAAGATCCAAGGTATGAGAGAGTGTGTGTGTGTGGGCCAAGACAATAGATGAGAGAGAGTGCATGTGGAGTGGGATCATTTTGTCACCAAAGAAGGGGTCGTCGACAACCCAATATTTGTGGTGTAGAAAAATATGACTAACACCCCCCCCTCCGCCCCTTTCTCACATCTCTCTCTTCGTATGGCGCATGTCTTCCTGTCTCCCTTTCTCCAACTCTCTCTCTCTCAGGGGGCAATGATAGGAAGAGAAGAAGCTATGCAACAAATCTTGGCAATGAATTTCCTCATTTCTTCTAGAAAGGTTCCAAGATCTTCATGTAACAAAAAGGACATGTCACACCCTAATGAAGTGCATGATGCTCTCTCCTCTTGGAGACTATTTACACGTATGGATCCATGCAAGAAAGGGGAGGAATTGGATGCGAGATGCTAATGGAATAATGGTCCCAGGGCAGAGGAGATTGTAGATCAGAGTTGGAGAGAGTGTCAATGATATAAAATAAGCGTCAGTGGCCTCCCACCATTAAATATGCACCTCCAAAACCGGGTTTTTATGCATAAGCACTCATTTTATTCGTTTTATGATAGATGTTTGATGAAATTGTTTGTAAATGGATTCATTTGATTGAAAATGTTGAACTTTATCATAAATCTTGAAGAAAACCAAAAAATTTAGTCGTTTAATAATTTCTATCAAAACATGCAAAACCTGCAATTAAGCGGTTTTCATTTTGTTGTGATTTTGGGCTTCATATGGAGTAGAAATGAATATAAAATCAATGCTCAGTAATTGTGATCAGTCCCAGCCCATAAATTATTAATATCAAACTTTTATCTAAATAAATTAAGAAAAATAGTGAAAAATTGGAAAATTTTAGTTTTTTGTACTAGAAAATTAAGGAAAAATATGGTTTATGTCTGTGAATGTATGACATGGTTGCAACATAAGGGATAAGCCTTAGTTAAGCTATGTCTCTCTTTGTTAAAGTCTGTTTTTACCGCTTTCTACAAGAAAAACACATGAAAAACTCCTTTTCTACACCTATCAACGATGCACAACCTAAACGCTAGGGGGGGTTTTGATGTTGATTAGTTGCTGAGAACATTGGAAATTATGATCTATTTGTTTGTGCATACCAAATAGGATTTTTATAAATTAAGTGAAAGGGGGTTAAGCCGCATGAGGACGCTCGGGGATGACCCTTAGCAATGAAGCACGACGAATAGGCTAAAATCATGGAAAGAAATGTTTGTTGCACTTCACAATGCTGATTTATAAATCATAAATTGTTTGTGCACAATGGCATTCAGAGTTGCATTGCACATATCACATGGTAATTCCTAGATGTATTGCAATTGGTTGCCTATATTTATGACCCATGCTGAGTTGTGAGGTACATAAGTTATAGGTTTAGGCGGTTGGGTTCTTTAAGAAATTGCCAAGTGAGGTAAATTCTATCTCTTGGATCATTTAAAATAAGAGTGGAGCTTGTTACGTCTATGTTATTTGTGTTAGCAGCGCATCGAGGGGCCAATCCCCTCAATGTAGGAGAGTTGCAGTGGGGCCATAGCATTCAGCCAGAGGGGTGTCTCCTTTTGTTTATGATTATGAGGTATTTTATACCGATCTATATGTAGGGACTCCCTGTGAGGAGTAGGGAAAGAGTTTAACCATTGGACTACAACTCAAAACAAACGTAAGTTTCACGATAGTAGTTAGGGTAGTGTGTCCCTTATACGCTCTTGGGGCTGCAAGGCCGAGGGGGTGTGGTTTCTTGAGTATAGAGAGGCTCGGCTAGTGCTTATAGCCAGTGTCGAGCCCGTTTTAGGTCCCGCAGGTGGTGTGTTTGCCAGGAGCTGCTAATAAGTGGCAATTTTCAGACTTTGGTCAGAAAGGGACTTAAAATTTATAACCCTGTCCATTAGGAATGCACTAAAGGTATCTATAAAATGGGGTTTGTCCAAGGTTTCAAACACTCGACTTGCCCTATTCAAAATATCCTAATAGACCTAATTAATTACATAGAGGTTGAATCCTCTACAAATAATGATATATGTAAAGTGGAAAGTATGCATTTAGCGGCTAGTTTGTCCTCTAGCATGATGGCATGGTCGCCTTGGTGCGGTCTCTATTCAAGAAACATTGTGCATGACCATTCATCAACCTAGAGGATATGCAACAAGCACATTGGATCCCACGATAGTTCTAGCATTGACCAACGATCATGCCAAAGCCATAACACCATGGGACAATAATGATATACAATGGAATTTGCTTGTGGCTGAAATGTCCCATGTGGTGGGTTACCATGCTAAAATATTAGACCTCACAAGGATGTTGGAAGCCTTAGTTATTAAGGGGAAGCCGTTGCTCAAAAGTCCTGACTTGCATGTTTTAAATAACATTGATATATTTGTTTTGGATGAAGGGCAAAAGCTCCTGCATAAATCCATTCGGGAATGGCCTTTGGATGGGCAAGGTATGGAAGATCCTTTGAGAAAGGATCAATATGATACGCTGATAGCCATAGGACTCCCTAGACAACTCTGTGAGTTGGCAGAAAGGAAGCCTAGGGAATTAGTGACTCTTCTACATCGATAAAGGTGGAAACAGAAGAGATTAGCATCCTTGACATGCAGGTATTTAGTCAATATGAATATGAAGATTTTGATGACCCTGTGTTGATCCCAAAGATGAGGACTAAATGCCCTCCTCCTTACAGGGATCTCCCAGTGTTTCATGGGCTACTAGATGAGAATCCGATGCTACATTTGAAAGAGTATGGCCTGACTTGCCTTGCACATGGGTTTGACGATCTACATCAGATGCTTGTGTTCTTGAATACCCTAAAGGGAGAGGCCAATAAATGGTATTGGAGCCTCCCAAGAGGGTCAATCCTGTCCTTCGAGGACTTATGTGATAGATTTTTAGATCAATATGAAAAGAAGGTTCCCATGACTCAGGTCTTGGGATAGCTTATGCAGACTTGGCAAGCGTTGTATACCTCCGTCAAAGAGTACACGAGAGCCTTTGATGACATTTTGAAGCTTTGGCCAAGGAAAGTTAGTCAATTAGCAGAAGATGTGCTTGGTGAACTCTTTATTAGCAGCTTGGAAACAAATACATAGTTCCAAGTTAGGATGAGAAACCCTAAGTCACTGAAGGAGGCAAAGATTCAAGCCAAAGATTATGAAAGATGTATTTAGAAATGTTGGAAGAACTATTGGAGTTTTCCCTGCACCCTTGAAATCCATAAGGATTGGCAACATTTGCTGAATGCTAGTCATGTTGGAGGTGCAAATGACATGTATACTAGGAAGAATCCTGGCATTAATCTTAAGGCCCATGAACCTTTGCATCCTAGTGTAGCCAATCCCATGTTCCAAAGCCATGAGCTAGATGGGAATGGGTGTAGACCTAATAGGGGAAGCGGAGTGGTTAAGCAACCCGTCAGTGGTCTGAGTTTGAAACAAAATCG
This sequence comes from Lygodium microphyllum, assembly GCF_053477565.2. NCBI lineage: Eukaryota > Viridiplantae > Streptophyta > Polypodiopsida > Schizaeales > Lygodiaceae > Lygodium > Lygodium microphyllum. The sequence continues at coordinate 131,704,884 of NC_141158.1, forward strand.
AGTAAATGAGATGACGCCCCACAACATAGCTGATATGTGCTACTGTGTGGAGGCTGTCTCAACCATTAAGAACCAGGGAAAAGGGAACCTGGGGTTTGTAGTGGTCAATACGCAATTAGAGGCGGATCTAGTAAAAGGATCCAATTTAGGGGAAATGATAGACATCAAGTGAGCATAGATGGATTGGTCACCATGAAAAAATATCAAAATAGAGGGAGTGGTGGCAGATAATCAAGCCATGCAAAGATTAGAAAGAGATGGGTTTGGAGGCCCAAAATCTCTAAAAGTGTGACTAGTGTGCTAGATCACAAGCAAAGAGTCCCAGGTGGACACGCTATGGTTAATTCCCAAGTGGATGAGACCAGAGGCCATAATAATACATCTAGCACTGTGCACTGCTTTGGGACGCATCATTGTGATGGGCTTAGGATTGAATCCCTACCTAATTTGGATAGTAACAATGATACATCCAAATATCCAAACAGGGAAGGGTCACATGAGCCGGAATCCATGGATCTCTTTACAGGAGAGGCCTTGGGAAAGGTGGAACAACCAGTCTATTTGGATGATAAGACACTTGAGTCCAAGGAGATCATTTGTTCAACTAATAGTACCCAAAGAGGAATAGCCCATACTAAGGTTATATCAGTAGGTAAGCTTGGCTCGTCACATTGGTTTAGCTTGGTTAATCTGATAAGATGCAATCTCCATGCCAACTAGACCATATTTGGCTAGAGCAAAAGGATCTACTTTAGTCCAAGAAGGCCATATGTTTGTTTGGTGCAAGTACATTTAACGATTTAATGATTGCATTACATAGGTTGGATGAAGTGACTGGAGGGAGCCTTTGCTGCGCGAAAACTTCTTATGGCCATTCTAGGTGGTGTCATCGCCTGTTCGAGTTTTTCCCTTGAAGTGATAATGTTATATGCGTATGTGGGGATTATTTTCTTTTCATTTGTGGAGATTGGCAATCAACGCATGAAGTCCTAGGGGTTAGCTAGGTATATCTAGGGGAGATTTGATTAGTCGTCTACCTTCTTGTCATGTGCCTACCTAACAATTCCCCGGCAGCATGTTTTAGTGGTCCATGGGAGAACTATCCTAGATGGCTTTGCATGGCACTCATGAGAATGCACGGGGTTTATCGTCTAGGTTTCCCAAAGTCCACCCCGTAATGGAAGGTACTGACCGTCCCCACAGGGATCAACGTGCAAGCTCGAGGTCCTAATTCGACAATTGAGGTCTCGATGCATCAGCTAGCTCCATCATCGGAGGTGTCCCACAAGGTCTTCTCGTCCAATTGGAAGTGACCCTTGGTCCATGGAGTGCAACACTTTTTTCTAGCCAATTGGTTAGGATTCAAGGAACCTTAACAAAGTTCTGGCATAGTTGCTGCACCTTTCCCCTAAGATAAATACTGATCAAGGTTTTAAGACATGACCCTACTAAGTACGTCAACGCTCAGCTCTACTTAAATTTTCCTAATTAACATTTCGTTCAATCTCTTGAGAGAAGCTCCCAGCTTACCAGGACCACCCATCCGTAGGACGGATCTATCAAGGATCTCACCCACTCGCTTCCCACAAATGGTTTTCTTTAGTTTTCTAATTACCTATCACATTAAGTTATGACATATGAAAGCAGCTTCGTTAATTAACCCGTCCATTATCACAAGTTCCTTCATGTAATTTTATGGCACAACACAAAGACAGAGAAAACAGTCTTTTGGCAAATCATATTTATTTATTATTTCATAAAGTTATTTACAATGATTTTTCCCTTCTGCCTACGCACAAGATAAACCTCCGTTCACCGAAAAATCCCTTCTATTTGTGTAGAAGAAAGGAAAACCCTCCAAGATTTCTGTCCCTTCACTAGTATTGGGGACTCCAGGATCCCATCCTAATTTGTGTGAGGGTTAGGCAATCCCTAGGAGTGATTAAGAGATTTACGGCCAGAGCCCCCTTGGCACTCTCGCCTCCTTCTGCCTATAACGAATTCCTCACGGAGTGACCTCTTGCCATTAGGGCTACGGTCTAAAGCTCCTCGCAGTGGTACAAAACAATGTCCCCTTGGATCAAGGTTCTGCGTCTAGCCATGGGGGAGGCATAGCGCGATCTTTCCTCTTATTATCCTGATTATATTTTTACAATAAGATCCAGCTGCTACAAGCACAATCAATCTTTCCTGTGCTACCATCAATGCATGCACAAACAAAAAAGAAACAATGAAAAGAGAAGTAGAGAAAATTTTCTATCATTAGGAGGTCTTCCTTCTTGCTATCTTTGTGAAGGAGAGGGGGTGTATTTATAGCCATGAGGGGGAGTATGCAATCGACTCATTCTTTTGGCTACTTGTCAAGAGCCAAGTGAGCCTTATTAAAAATGCATTTTGATTACCTACTTGTTGGATGGTGGCATGGGGATGATTTTAAAATGCTTTCTTTCCCTCCAGGAGTTAAAAATATCATGATTTTTGGCTTATTTTTTAAAAAATATTTTTTTTTCTTCAACCGACCATTTGGTAGTTTTTGGCCAAGTTACCTTATGACTTATCTAGTTTATAAAGTCATGTCATACTCTTTGACTCTTAACTTACTCAATAGCATGCTCGTTCTTACATGTTCTTTGTCTACTACCGATTAAGGCTTTTGCAATTTATCTTGCACTTATGAAATCAATGCAATCTTTGACACATTAAATGGAATCGAGAATACTAAATTAAATATAATGAGAATAAAATTATGATCAAGGCGTCACAATATTATTTACAAGGTGTCTTTGCTTTTTGTTGACTGGGAACATTGAGGAGTCTTCTCGTGTCAAATTGTGGACTTGATTTAATGTGAGACTCAATATCAAGAAAATTACATGCGATCACTTATGTGATAGCTCGATGAGTAATGTTTAAAACGCCTCAAGCCTGAATTCATTTTTTGATATGAAGTGCTGGGTTGGAATATTACACTCTTGTTAGGACATTGTCAAGCATTAAAGACCTGTGATAGAGGGTAGTCCTTGTGACCCTGTCCTTCTTGCAGTTGTCCTAGGAGTCCCTACTAGTGTGAGACAATTAGAGAAGTTTGCCTAAATATCAAAGAAGAGCAAGTTCTGAATATATCTAAAGATAAAAAAATTATAGAGGTGTGTAAAAAGGGGTTGTAACCCCTCAATAAGAAAAGGAAAAGAAAAAGAAAGAAAATTCCTACAAGTAGTTGATCATCGCCTTGCGGGGGACTAGGTAGGTTCTTGGGGATGAGGTAGGAGACCTTGGGCCGATGCCTTCTCTTCCTAGGGGTAGCAGCTAACCGAAAAGAAAATAAATAAAGAAGGTTGGAGCAAAAATAAAAGTGAGCATTAAGAAAAGGATTAAGTGTCACCTCGCGAGAGCTTGGTAGGTTCTTGGGTATTGAGTTAGGATGACCTGAGGCCGATGCCTTGTTCTCCTTGTGTCACTTTACGCTCAACTCTCTCCTTTTTACATGCTCGAGTATGCAAATCTTAGAAGAAAATGTAATACAAGAAAAATATGATGACTAGGCTATAGGAGTCCTCGCTTAATAGGAGGTCCTGATCCAGTTGTCCTAAGTTAGGTAGGTAGTTTAGACCACCATTAGGATGACTACTTTGATAGGATTTTTAACCAATCCATGTTATAATAGTTTGTTAGAGCCTTGCTCTGGATTTCTGTTAGATTATGTTGGGCCTGTACCTTGATTCTGTCAGGAGGTAGGGTGAGAGTTGTTCTTTTGCTTTGTTGATTATATATTTTGTGGTAGCTTGATGCTTTCTTTGATTGTTGTTTGTGCAAATCAGTTCGTGGGATTTGACCGGGCTGAGACGCCCTATCCCATGGTCGCTAATGGGAACAGTTTTAGAGACTATCAGGTGCAAAAAAGAAGGAGATTAGTGTAAATTTTAGGCGGGAATTTAAAGTGGATGGAAGTGGAACGTGAAGATCCGACAATTTTAGAGATCAAGGAAGGCAGAAATGGAAAACTTCAACCGTTACAGTGGTTGTGGATTTTTAGTAATTTTTTTGACTGTTGAATTGAAAGGAGACAGCTTCCCAACTGTTTGGGATGCTGAGTTAGTCATGCAAAAATTTTTGCAACTCAGTTCGGACGTTGAATGTTCGAGTTGCGGGAAGCCAGACATTAGCAAGTTAAAATGGGAAAGGTTTTAAATTTTTGGTCATGGTCCTTTAGGGGAGAAATTGAGCCCCCAATTAAAAATTTTGATTTGTGGGGGGGGGGGGGGGGGGGAGGGGGGGCGTTTTTTCAAATGGTGGTAGCTACAAGACGCCCTCCTCTATCATAATGTTTTTGGGAAGGGGGCAATGATAGGTAGAGAAGAAGTTATGCAACAGATCTTGGCAATGAATTCTCGCATTTCTTTGCGACGTCGGACGTTCAAGTTGCGGGAAGTCAGACATTGACAAGTTAAAATGGGAAAGGTTTTAAATTTTTGGGAGGGCAGTGTGTTCCTTATGCACTCTTGGCCACGAGGCCGAGGGGGTGTGGTTTCTTGAGTATAAAGAGGCTCAGCTAGTGCTTATAGCCAGTGTCGGCGGTTCGGTTTGAGGTCCCGACACATTTACATTAGCATGTCTTCTTGTATTGTACTTTCATTTGATGGCATGATGGCTAGTGGATCAAATGGCATTATTATATTTAATATTGAATTGGATAGCACTAATTATAGCTATTGGAAGGAATAGATATGGCAAGTTTTGGTGCAAAAATTATAGATTAAGCCATTGAGACATAAAGATGTAAAGCCTAAATGCTTTAATGTGGAGGATTGGGTTGAATTGGATGAGTTATGTAAATCCACAATCATTTTGTTACTCTCTAAGTAGGCATTTTATAATGTTGTCTCTAAAGGATAGACTACATGGTAGTTATGGGAGAAGATCTGTGATGTCTATGATAAGCAGAGTCCTGCCTCTTAGATATATTGGAAGAAGAACTTATGGACTCTATAAGCAGGTATTCCATAAAGTTGTATCTAAAGGGTAGATTGCAAGACAATTATGGGAGAAGATCTGTGATGTCTATGATAAGTAGAGCCTTGCATCTTTGGAGCCCCAAGAGGAACACTAAGAAAATAGGGAAACTAATATAAGAAAATCTATCTTGTAATATCAACAAACATGTTCTTCATACTTCAATCAACCATAAGAAGAAAAAGAATACCATAAATAACAAATCTTCATGCAACATCATATAGTGAATCTCCTATGGATTTATGAGAATAAATCTTCTACATATTCTTTATATTCTTCATTGAAACCACCAAAGAACCAAAGAAACACAAAGAAATGCTCAATCTTAAATGGAATTGATCACATAGTATTCATGTTTCATAGTCTTCATAGTATTCATAAACTTCTCTCAATCTCTCATATATAGATACAATGTTTTTTCATAGAAATGGACTATCTCTCATACACACACATAGTCACATATACTCTTTCTCAATAGTACATGAGAATGACAAAGAATGACTCACAATAATCCTCTCTTGGTTGTGGATATACCTCCCAAGAGATATATCAAATATGAAGAGTCACTAGAGCCACTACAGTGTCATTTGAGAGCTCATTAGTGTCATTGTCACTTCGGTCTTTACTTCAAGTCTTCCATCTCGTGCTTCTTTGAGCTATTAAGAGCTTCCATTCTTCTCTTTTTAAGTTTGGAGAACATTCCCAAGCTAAACATCCATAAAAGAGAATACTCACAGAAGCATACAAAAGACAATAGTAGTCATACACTATAAAATGTATAAAAACCATATAACTCAAACCAAAACCAACTCAATCCATAAAAAATCATCCAATATAATCTCAATCATTCTTCAAACCTCTACTATCTCAACCTCTCAAATAGAAAGAAAACAAATCAAAAAAGAGGCAAAGACAAACTTATCAGAATTGAACAATGACCAAATAAAACATATAAGTATTATCATCAATCATTTAAAAACCATTATGAGCTAATTAAACATATTCAACCTTAACCAAAAAACTTATAAAAACTTCAAAAACTTCCAAAAACCAATTAATAATATCTTAGATCAATCAAAAATCACCCAAAATCCAACAAAATCTTCAGTCTTCAACATCTCCCAACACTAACTTGGATAGACAGTGTCCTCGGTGATCTTGGAAAAGATAGAATAAAAGCTCTAAAATAACGATCTTTAAGCATCAACTCTAGCTCCAAGACCCCAACTGATAACCTATATCTGTCAAATAATGTTGACAAAAGGAAAACATCTTGACCATTATCCAATCTTAACAAAAAGAATAAAAATAGAACAAACTTGTGAATGATATGATAGGTTTCTTAATCTTCCTTCCATCCAAACAAAACCATTGATCTCCAATAAGGACCAATATCTTTATCAACTTCATCATCAAACCACGATCCCTTCATACACAACTCACACACCATGTACACAAACTAGATACATAACAATCGCCTCAATGGTACCTCCAAAAAATAGAATATATCATTATAGCTCAACAAGAATACATCAATGATCAATGGAATGTATCTAGCTTGATGATTTCTAAACCTATCTAGGAAGAGGGATTCATTAACAAATGCCTTGGGAGGATTTTGGAAGAACTTCAAGCATCACATTCTCTCCACCAAAAGGATAAGATATTTGCTCGGAAGACAAAGAGCATGGAAATACAATATGTCCAACTGGTGGAGATCAATATCCACATTGGCATTAAGACACAATTTAGGTACTAGATTTTGATAATAATGAGAATGATTATGCATGAATGCTAAGTACCAAGCAAAATGAGTAGCCGATCTAACTAAAGGATCAGTAGATTGATAATATATTTGGGCAAACTACAAATAGCTTTGATAAGCTTATACAAGAGTCTTGCATTCTTGTGGAATTAAAAGCCAATTAATCTAGGGACCCATCAATGAAACTATTTGACTCCATCCTTTGCATGCATGTATCTATAAATCAAAACATGAGTGGCTACTAACCAATTGAGGTGGACCAGGAATGAAAGATATGGAAGAAGGAAGAGGAACAAGCATTAAAGAATAAAGTGATGGATATGCAAAATCATAAAAAGAAGAAAGATTTAAAGATGGAGATTTAGGCAATTTAACATAATTTGATAAGAAAGGAGTTAAAAAGTTTACTGAAAATTTAGATAGGAGTGTGGTAGATGGTGGAGGGCAAGGAGAAGTAGGTAAGAAAACACTATCTACAATGAATGAGCAATGAGTAAAAAATAATAATTTGGGGATATTCTTGAGGTTGAAAAAGAAGAGGAGGGATAATTTGTGGATTTGATTGAAATATGGAAAAATAAGAATCAAATCTATAGGCCATTTGTTGATAATATATGAGTGAAGGTACTGATGGACCTGAAACATAGATCAATGATTGTAAGATTCAAAGAAGGATGTGTTAAAAGAGGATTATGTAGAAGTATGGGCTAAAAGATCCTCCCATAATTGTTTAGCATTTTGTAAACATATAAAGGCATTTGACTATGAATGATTCAAGGTAATAGAATCTATCATTGGATGCCAAAAAACTTCAAGGCAGCAACCACTTTGGATGAATGAGCTTGAAAAATCTCATCTATCCTTAACTCCAAATGCCATACATAACGAGTAGCTTGTAAAATAGTATCCTCCACATACCAAGACAAATCCTTGTCCTCTAGAATCACAAGATCACCTCAAATATAGATGTAAGACATCAACATGGTATCATGTATAACTAAGTTTTCAAATACTATCCTAACCACTTCCACAAGGAGATTAGAGGATCAATCTCACCACTCCATCTATCCTTTGGAGGATATAAATCCATAATGGACAACTCCATATAAAATTCTAGCTTTTTTTGTTTGATAATGCACAAAAAATGAGTGATCTAGTGGGATATATTCCACAAATTGCTTAAAGTAGGTCCTAAAAAGTTCTATTTTAGATTGTAACCTTTCCACCTTGGCTTGAAACAGTGGACATAGCATCACACGATGTTGGAGAGCAACCAAGTCTATAGCTGACAAAGAAGACACTGGGGGTATACTATGACTTGGTGGAATAGAGCATCATTGAGCGAACTATTCTTTCAACTTCTTGATCTTGGTATCCTGACTATCAATTGTGGAGTTTGCTAATTGTAACTCTACTATATAGGTAGCAATTAAAGGTTTGAACTCCTAGTTTTCATTAAAAAGATGATCTCTTTCCTCAATAACAATAGCTACTTAATTTTTCGCTTCAACTAATTAGGCTTGCAAAGAGGATATCTCCACTTCTAGGCTTCTAACAATTTAGTCTATTGCTCCATTTTTTTGAATAGATTGGAGAGGGTTTTTTTAGTGGAGACAAGCTTTGTAGTGGCCTTGCATAACTCATCCTTGGACTATTGCATCTCCTCATGAAAAGAAGAATATAATTGTTGAATATAGGGAGTAATTGATATCTCTATGAAGCTTTAAATATCCTTACATAAGAAAATAATGGCATCTCTTGCTACCAGGCGGTGTTAAGAAGGAATTGATCTTTCTATGTTACCATATTTGTGTGTTCTAAAAAAATTTGTAGATGTAATGTATGCAAGAAGAGCACTTCGTGATGTAGTAGGGATTGACTCTGGAGAAAATGGAATTGGAACAATTTTAGCCACACGTTTTAAGTGCTTTCTTTGAATCACCAAAGGAGGAGGAGAATTAGTATCTTCAATGATAGATTTGGGATCTTTTGTAGAATGAGGAGGAACCGTTGGAGGGTTTTCAAAAGGTGGTGGAATTTCCTTGGTAGGGGTAGAGTATGTCAAAAAATTATATAAATACAATCCATAGGTGACATTAGTCACACTATCCCTAGTGACCTTGATAAAATGTTGATCTATTTTTGTATAAAGGTATGAATTCTAGTCAATGACCACACTATTAAGCATAGTTTTGGAGGTAGTGAACAACTCCTTGGATGGGTAATTGGATGGAGTCTTAGCAAGGAATGAACCTATCGTGAAGAATTTGATAAACAATTTCAAAAATGGATTAGAGATCATTGCTATCGAGATACTTGATGTAGTATAAGAATTTTCTAAGGGTCTAGGATGGTACGGGTTTGTTTCTACAACACCATTGAGAATTTCCTCATTAGCTAAGGAACTAACGACCTGTTGGAAAAAATTCTCCGTGATAAGGAAGAAAAAATGATTTTCCCAAGCCTCTAGGTATCATCGTAACAATGGTATCTCAAACAACAGAACTAGCTTGCTTGTTGCTATAAGAGGATAAGAACTCATCACATAGAGTAGGATCATCTAGAATCAATGGTAATGAAAGAACCACAAAATTGGAAAGGTTGGCCTTAATAAGAAGGTTTGATTTCAACAATTGGATAGTCTCTATAGACTAGATGAACATATTGGATGGGTTGAGGTACCATTCAAATGATAACAAGACACACACCACACATATAGAAAAAATGCTTGCAAAATAGTAGAACAAAAATAGATAAGAGATTGATAAAGTATTAGCTTGTACATAGGATCACTAATCACCCTAAGCAAATCACATCCTATAAAAAATTTGACATGACCTACCCACTCATGCGACCAAAAGCTTCACGATATGCATTCACACAAACACCTTGAAACCCCATATCAGGTAAAAAAAAAAACAACACATACATATTTTACCCTTGACTACAACATTGTGACCAATCATTAAAATACCAAAAACCAAACAAGCCACAATACATGGACACTACTAAACTAAGACTAAATTGATCATGTCTACAACGACTAACTAGTAGGACAACATCACCCACACTCTTACATAGCACATTCACTGAATTAGTAATAAGTGAGAAGTGATTGAATTCAAAATTAATTTTCAATGGATTTTAAAAAAATTATTACCAATGGGTGAATTTTTACTAGGTGATAAACCTTAAAAATAAAAAATGGCAATTCCTTTTATCCATTAAAAATTATTAAGTGTACACTACTGTGCATTAAATGTAGCCCAAACTTTGAACCCAACTCGGAGGTTTTCTAAATAAAAATTCATTCTTGAAAATTATTACATGTGGAGTAATTTTTTTGTCACCATGATGGCTGGTTTCTTTTATTACAAATTAAAAATATATATGTATAGTGCACAAAGCGCATGTAATGCAAATGGTGGGTTTATTTTATTTTATTTTGATAGTGTGGGCTAGACATAGATGCACATGTAAAATATGATCAAAGGGTTCATATTTTAGCTACTAAATGTGGTTTGTTGTATGCGGAAAAAAAGAAAAAATTAATACTTAAAGGGTGTGTGTATGCACCCTAATTTGAATGTGCACACTAAAAATAAATGGTCATGTCCTAAATAAAAATCAAAAGACCAAGATGAGAGAATGAAGCTTTTCTTGTGCACTTAGTGAAGCTGAGGTTAGAGAAAGCTGAAAGGATGAGAGGAGGCTCTGATACCATGTGGAAAATCAGAGTTTGCAGCAAGAAGGATGAGCACAAGAGGGAGATGAGAGCTCAAAGTACAATAAAAAAATCTTGCTTACTAAGTTGCTCAAAGTACAACCTGGGTACACTCTATCTCACACTTGATAGTGACCCATAGGCTGTTTATATAGCCTCTGCCAAGCTCGGGTTAGGGTTTTCCTTGCCCCTTAAAGCCATTCACATTCATATGCCCTCATAGACCCTTGCTTAGGGTGAATTCCCATGCCTATATTGTAACAATTGGGAGGGTCATGATTTAATTAGCTCTATCTAGTGTCCGGACTTATCAGGTCTACCAAGCCATAGGTGTCCAATCATTAGGATCAAAGCCTCTCACTTTCCTTGATGGGTTTGCTTATTTTTCTAATTAGCAAGGCATACTACCACATTGTTTGGACATATAAAAAGGGATGGGCGCCCAAAGAGGAGGAGGACATGTATAAAAATGCAAAAAGTGAATGCGTGGCCAAAACTAGGTCTCTTCTTCTCTTCTTCTTCTTATTCTTGCTTGTGCTTGTGCTTGAGAGAGGGAGTGTGAGGGAGTGAGTGTGTGAGGGTGAGGGACTGGGGTGGAAAAGCTCTCCATCTTCTCCTTTCCTCTTCTTTTCTTCTCCTCTCTTCTCTTGTCTCGCACGTGGTGGCAATGGAGCTTGGAGCTTGAGGATCGAGCTTGCTTGAGCTTGCACCTTGGATTGTGGAGCTATCAAAGAGCTTGTGGGAGGAGGCAACTCGATTGAGCATGAAGGTAAGCTCACTACACTCCACGGGGGATTCACTAGTAGTAATAAGGATACGTCACCTACGTGCAAGAAATATATGAAAATACCCCTTATCTACCCCCTATTTATGGGACCTTACCTTATAAAATGTGCCTTCCTTCCCTTAAATGACCCCCCTCCCTTACACTCACGTGTGCTACCATAAGGTACACCATAGTGGACCCCCCGGGCTACACTCATAGGTATGATAGCACACACGACTATGTGAGAGGTAGCCACCCATTGCACTTGGCTTGAAATGCTTGAAACAATAAGTGGTCAGTGGGTCTTGGCGGTCGAGTGAGAAGGTCCACAAAGTCTTTTTGTCAATTTTGGGTAGCTTTAACATCTTGTCAAAAGGCCTTACACCATCTCTCCATGTCTTCTTTCATCTTCTTAGAAGCTTCAACTTTCAAGGTACGGCTAAATTTTTTTAGGAGGGACAAATAATCTTTTCTATAGAATGCTTGGAATGGTGTCATCTCAATATTATAATTATAAGATGCATTGTAGACTCTATGTGTGTGTGTGTGTGTGTGTGTGAAAGGTCCCATGAAATATTAAGCTCCTTCTTGCTTATTAAGGCCCTCTTGGACTCTTGAATATGGGCCATGTAAGCTTCCTCTCTTCCAAGGGAGGGATGGAAAATTTCTCCTCATAATGGCTTGAAGAAAAACACCCTTAACACTTGAATGGGAATGTCCTCTAAGCCATGGGCAAATGCTCCTTAAAAACTATAGGTTTATGTTCCAAGGGAGGGAAAGGGACAATTGCAAGCAAATTCCCTTACTATAGATCAAGGTAATTAGCTTATATTTAAAGAAAAAAATACAATTGTTAAACAAGACTAGCACCAAGGTTAGTTGGTTATGTATGGTTACAATTTAAACCAAAGGCTAGATCTATTAAGCTGATGGGTAAACATGTCCTTTGATTTTGATAGGCCAATAACATGTAGAAATGTGAAGCATGTATTTCTTTGCTTGAAGGGACTTATTTTCCCTCACTCGAACTTGGAAAAGGATAGCTTTATAGAGTTATCATGGGCCAGTGCATGAGCATGTCCTATGATTTTAATATGCCAATAAAATATAAAAATATAAAGTATAGGCATTTGTATACTTGAAGGAACTACATCAAGTAATTGTCAAAAACAAGTACTCCATCCCCTACATTGATGAACTCTTCCATAGGCTATAAGGTACAAATATTTTTCCAAATTTTGATCTAATATTTGGTTACTACCAATTTCAAATAAATAAATAAGACATCCCAAAAACTATCTTCAACATCATGAGTTCATTGTTATGTACTTTGTTCTAATCAACACTCTAGCTATCTTCAAAAAGTTAGTTCAAGACATCTTTAGGCCTTAGCTTGATGGAACCATCCTCATGTTTTTGGATGACCAATTAGACCTACTCAAAGGCAAATAAAGAACATCTAGGTCACCTTCAAAATGTCATGGGGCTCTAAAGATGCACAAGCTCTATGCCAAAAAGAGCAATTATGTTTCCTTAAAAAAAAAGAGTATCTAGGGTTTATCATGTCCAAAGAAGGTGCACCTATTATTCTTGCCAAGGTCTAGGATGTAGAAGATGTTAGATATGATCAATGCCCCACCCTCATTAGGTACTACCAATGATCCATGGTGCTCAAAGTTGTAAGGCCCCCATTATGAGGAGAAGCCAAGTGTGAGCCCGGACATTGGTGGAGTCCTGACTTGTATATCAGATGAGGTCTATGTGACCGGATGGCAAAAAGGTGACCATTGTGGGTCTAATCTTTGGGTTAGACAGAGTGGTTAAGCTGGTAGCAACTCGAGGCACATTGCATTGAGTTGCGTAGTAAGGGAGTTAAAAGGGGCCCCTATTGTGGGGTCCGGGGGCCGCGGAAGCGGCCCCTGGCTGGGGGGTCCCAGGGGGGCCAGCGGCCCCCCTGGCGGGGGTCCGGGGGCAGCGCCCCCGGCCCGATGGTAAAGGGAATATTCCCTGGAATATTCCCTGGCCGACTAGTGGAGGCTCATATGGTAGGTCGGTCAGCAGGCCGACCTAACGACCTTCGCGGGCTATAAAAGCTAAACCCCTTCGCAGCCATCGTACACTCATCTTTCACCCAGTCAGAGTTGTTGTTCCAGCTAGCCTTAAGCTCTTCGCCTATCTTCTGTCTAGATCGCCATCTAAGCTTCACTCAGTGGAAGCGCACGGGTGGACAGAGCCATCTTTGTATCAGTTGTTTGGAGTTAAAGAATTTTACTGATTCTCCTCTTATCTGTTGTGTACTCTCTATCTCTTTCTCAGATTCTATTCGCTGCGCCGTGTGATATTTTACAGAAGATTGGCCTCCATGCCAGAGCATTAGAGAAATAAGAGGCTTTCTTAGTATTATTAGATGGTACCATATCTTTATCAAGGATTATGGCTTGATAGTTGTAATCATGTTGATCCATTAAGAGCATAAGATATTTGACAATTTAAAGGAGTGTCTTACTACTCCTATCTTAAATCTACATGAGTTCACCAAAGCCTTCAATATCATAACTGATGTGAATCCTTGTAGTAGGATGTGTCCCACTCCAAGAAGGATGTTGGGTGGTATACTCCTCTTATAAGCTTAAACCTTATGAGAAGAACGATGCTAACATGACCTAGAACTATTGGCGATCATACATGCATTAAAACTTAGATGATATTGTCCACTTTTGGTAGAAGGTTCATTCTTGTAGCTACTCACAATAGCCTCAAGTAAATACTCATTGGGCTAGATCTCAATTTGATACTACATACATTTAGGGTCTTGGTATATCTTGGCATTTGACAAGATGCCAAAAGATTAAGGTGGATGAGATGAATTGCTAGGACAAGTATACCCTCTTGACATCCCTTAGATGAAGTGGGCATACATTAGCATGAATTTTGTTTGTTACCTTACTCATTGTGTAAGGAAAGTATGATTTCATTTTAGTCATTGTGGTCATGTTAACTAAGGTGGTCCATGTCTTTCCTATCAAGATAACGTTAAAAGCTTATATCATTGCTAGGGTATTTATTAAGGAGTTTTTTCAATTGTATGGATTTCCCAATAGAGTAGTGAATGATAGAGATCAAATATTTACCTCTAAGTTTTGGACTTTTCCTTTCCAAGATATTGGAATTGAGATATGCTTCACATAGCTTATCACTCTCAAATCAATAGCTACACGCACACACACACACACACACACACACACACACACACACACACACACACACACACACACACACACACACACACACACACACACACACACACACACACACACACACACACACACACACACACACACACACACACACACACACACACACACACACACACAGTGACGTGCCTGCTCCTCAAATTGCGAGACACATCTTATCAGTCCATCAAGAGATATATCTAGGAGATGCCACCCGGCACTCCCAAGGAATGACACGGGGTTTGCAAACTAGGGTCTCTCAAATCTGCCTCGCAACGGAACTTATCCAACCATTCCCACTAGGATTGACCTGAAGTCCGGGTTCCTCATAGTTGGATCTTCCTAACAGTCTTCTAGTGTCGGTCTACAACTGCTCCACTTTGCGCAGATACAACTGGACCCAAGCAGACTCATACCGCACTTGATTCAAAGAGAATGGGAAACGAGAGGGATGCATCGCTCGACCTCTCTGCCGGTAGGGCATAGTCTCATTCCGGTCCCCTAAAACGGTATGAATCAGGGTTCTAACCAACATTGTTTAAGGTCATTATCTGAATTTTCCTAACATTTCTCGTTAATATTTCCTTTGAGGAAAGCTGTCAGCTAACCAAGACCACCCTTCCGTAGGATAGACCCATTGGTCACATCCACCATGCTTCCCTCGGGGGTTGTTTTAGTTATCTAATTACCTACCACATTATGTTTGACACATAAAAGCAACTTCCAACCCGAGGGTTTATCCTACCAAGATTCTGCCTTGTAACTAGTATCAAGGCCTCAAGATCCCATCTCAAGTCACGTAGAACACTTGTGTAGGGTCCGGAGGCATTGGGATTTACGCGGCCAGAGCCCCCTGGCACCCAAGCATCCTCCTATGCCAAGTAATTTCCACGGAGAGACCTCTCACGGTGGGTTCGGTCCACATTCCCGGTGCGGATTCATAACCCCCTTGGTTAGAGTTTGGTGGTTCGCGGGGGTAGCTAGCGCCATCCTTCCTTAATTATCCCTTTAGGAAATTATCCATAGCTGAAGCAACTAGCCCAATAACATTTACTAGGGAAAACATCCCTTTTGTTTCCATGGCAATTTATCCTTACAATTCCTGCCATGAAATTATCAATCATAAACAACTTGGATTAGCATCCAAAACCACATCAAGCAATCACCTTGCTTATGATCCACCTATCCTTAGTAATATTCTCTCCTCTTACCAGCACAACTAGTCGATATTCACTTGGAGATATCCTTTTCAAACAACCAAGCATAACTTGGGTCAACAATCCATTTAGAGTTAGGTCACTAGCTTCTATTAAGCTAGGAACGTATCCATTTGCGATAGTCTACAGCAAGATCGATAAAACAATTCGCAAGCAATTATACTTGACCTCTTAACTTCTTTTGAAGCTCTCTTCCCCTTGGACGTTTCCTTGTGGTAACTTAGTCCTAACTCAAAGCATTGACTGGTCAACCAAGTTATTCTTCCAATTCTTTACTTATCTCCCTCTAGCCAAGTAAAGTTAACACACTTGGCAACGCAAGACTTTTCACCTAGGCCTTCAGGATATTCATGCAACTCTATACATGACAATGCATGCAAATTTCAACATGGAACCTATTACCCTTTGTTAATGATCATGCGACTAAACCTCTAAGATGAAAGCTACTATTTCATGTAACAAAACCTAACTTCCATTCATCATTCCTTGTGAGTAAAACCTATTATTTTATGTGTGCGAAAAACCATGCAAAATCTATCATTTTATGCATGCAAGATCCCATCTTTTCTATTCTCATACATGTACCATATAAAGGTCATTCATCATAGTCCTAGTTTTCCTTTCAATGCAAAGAGCTTACCGTGTAAATCCTACTTTTACCTTCTTACAATAACCTTTCCCAAGAAAAAATAATAATTATCAATGACTAGTATTCTATCATAATTTTATAAAAGAACCTGGTTTAGTGCCATGGGACTGGGGTGTTCATTCCTGCTTGAGCTTCTATTGGCTCTCGTAGCTCCCGCATCTCCCATGACTCTCAAGTTTCTTCTCTTCATCTCCTTCTCTCTCTCTCTCTCTCTCTCTCTTCTTCTTCTTCTTCTTCTTCTTTTCTTCTCTTCTTCTCCTTCTCTCTCTTCTCTCCCTCTTCTCCCTCTTCTTCTTCTTCTTCTCTTCTTCTCCTTCTCTCTCTTGTCTCCCCCTCCCTCTCTTCTCTCTTCTTCTTCTTCTCCTTCTCTCTCTTCTCTCCCTTTTCTCTCTCTTCTCTCCCTCTCCCTCTAGCATTGATCACGGGAGGGCCTCTGCGGTAGGCTGACGACCACCAGGAGGGACGTGATGATGCTGCGGATTGACGTCGAAGAAGAAGGGGGGGCTACCTGCTGCCACGGCGAGAGGGGGGGGGAAAGGGTGCTGTCTAGGCAGAGGGGGTGTTAACCCCAAGTCGACATGGTGAAAAATGGCGAAAAATAAAGGAAAAAGCGGAAAAAGCATGGAAGAAGAGCAAAGCACGCAGGCGACCTCTAAGAGCTAAGCCGAGACCAAAGGCGCAATTTTAAATGAAAGGCGCCTCAAAAAACTTGGAAAACTCTTGTAAAAGAGTGTCAGGCTCCCTCCTGTGCCAATTGTAAAATATTAGATGGGCATAGGCGAGAGGCATAAGGCTAGAAGAGGGAAATGGAAAAAGGACCTTGCCACAATGGCCGGTCATGTAAAAAAGGGGATGGGTGCCCATGGGATTTTAGGGCTTGTATATAAAGTTCAAAAAGCAAATGGAAGCTCATTCTTTGGTGTGTGGCTAACAAGAGCTCTCTTCTTCTTCTCTTCTTCTTTTCTTCTTGCTTGTGTGTGCTCTTGAGAGAGGGAGTGTGAGAGTGTGAGGGAGTGAGTGTGCGGGAGTGAGGGATCAAGAGGGTGAAGCTCTTCACCATCTCCTCTTCTCTTCTTCTCTTCTTCTCTTCTTCTCTTCTTCTCTTCTCTTCTCTTCTCTTTTCTCGCGTGCGCGGCTATGGAGGATGGAGCTTGGAGATGGAGGAGGCTTGAGGATGCTTGAGCTAGCATCAAGAATCGTGGAGCTACCGAGGTGTGCGAGGGAGGAGGCTACTCACATCGGCATCAAGGTAAGCTCACTACACTCGTAGGATCGACGACGCATCGGCTAGGTGAGAGATAGCCATTAGAGCTCGCTTGAAACGCTTGAAGCAATAAGTGGTCCGTGGGTCTTGGCGGTTGAGCGTGAGCTCCCACTACATTTTGGTCCCGGCAACCAAAATTTTGGTCCCACTACATTTTGGTCCCTAGCTATGTCCTGCCCTTGATGTGCCCTAAGCATGAAGTGGGAAATCAAAAAGGGCTAGGGGGTTAGGAGCGAAGCCGGCCGACCGAAGCCACCCGGCACGCCTAACTTGAGAACCCCTAGGTGCAGTGATAGTGCTCTATGTGGTATTTAAGTGCTTTTGCAAGTGAGTGCTTGTGTGCTTTTCCTTTCATGTTATTCTTTTCTTTGCTTTGTCTTTCCTTTTCTTTCTTTCTTTCTCTTTTTTTTTTAGGATTGCAGTTGTGGAATGACATCCAAGCCTAATTTTCTTCATCTGAATGAGGAGGGGAAGGGGGTCGGGTGGATTTGCTAAAAAATTGGTAGCTTTGCATGTATCCTTTTAGATTCATGCGGATGTGGAGAGAAGTGGTGGAGAGGAAAGGGTGATTTCACCTAGTGAATTGGCTATCATTCATATCTTCTAGGAGGGCTAGGCAAAAAGAGGGGAGGAGACTAGCCCTCATCATAAGACGAGCCATGGCGCAGCTGTCAATAGATTTAGGATCAAAGAAGAGGGGAGCTAGGCCGCGCTCTTGTGGAGTCGGGTCCTGTTTAAGGAGTAGCTTAAGTAACCTAAGGTAATCACAGGTTGTTACAAAGGCAGGGTCAGGGCATGAGGAGAAATCTGCAAGAAAGCGTCTCATAGAATCATCTAGGCTTTCGGAGTTAAAGAGAAAGGCATGGTCGAAGGATACTACATTAGAGTTATAAATAATAGGGAAGTCGTGCCGCCCATGGAGGGTGGCATCAAAATCCACACCTACCCTTCGAGGGTATGCCATGTAGGTGGGGTTGTTCCGCTCGAATGGCAGGGTGTTACAAAATGCCATCCAGGCGAGCATACTGATGTCACATACTCGCCTCTTCCACAGGGGTTGGCTTTTGTAGCCTTGTACAGTGTGTGGAACTTCAAAAACTTTGTTCTGCCAGTAATCAGCCGCTTCTATTCCCCAAGAGGTCGGGGTTTTTTCTTGCTCTTCTAGCCATCTTTGCCCTAACCGGCCACCAATCGCAATCACCTCATCCATCACCTTGAGCGGCAAGATCCTCCGCAGACTGTTGGGTAGGAGAAAACTAAAGGTGAATGGATCCTTTTCTTGTTCTTGTCTCTCCCACAACATCAGTTCTGTGTGGAATCTAGCGGGGATATCATCAGGGCAAGGTGGGAGGGGTGCGGACGGTAGCACGGCTGGTTTGGCTCTCAGCTGTTTCCTGGCTTCCTCTACTAGCTTTTGGTTAGGCCGGCCAGCAATAGGTATTTTTGTTGCTCGTCCAAGCTCAGCCTAACCTTCGCAAGTTGGGGTGGCATCTGCAATCCAGCATGTAAGGCTCTACGTGCGATGCTGAGCTTTCTTTGTGCCACCTCCAACGACTCTCCTTGCTCTGAGCGGGTGGTGTCCATGATGGTGTCGAGGAAGGATTTTTGTTGGGCACCAAAGGCCACTTGGGTGGCTTCCGCCTTGCTCTTTGCAATGATTTTCTCCTTCTCTACCAGAGCAAGGTGCCGTGCCAGTGTCTTCACCCCCTTTTCATTATGCACAGCCCACTCCTCTACTCTCTTGTTCATTTCCTCCATGCTCTCTCCTTGCTTTAGGGTTAGTATCATGAGCCTTTGCTCTTGGTCCTCCAACTCCCTAACCAGTCTCTCTTGCTCTTCTTTTTCAGAGTTTAGTTGATCTGTCAAGCGCTCAATCTCTTCTTGCTGCTCCTCTATGTCTTGTTTTCTCTCCTCATCTCAGGCATTCATCTCAGCTATAAGCGCGTCAACCTGAGCGGATTTCGTAATGAGATCCTGGTATTGCATTATCAGGAGCTTGTGCGCTCTTTGCATCTTCACTAGCTCCTGTGTTTCGTTCTTGAACTGCTGTCTCTAGTGCTCCTCCTTGTCATCCTTAGCCTTTATTTCTTGTTTGAGATCTGCGATCTCCCTTTGCTGCATGGCTATCATCCTCATTTTATCTAGTTGGAAGGTGGCTACTGATTCCTTCTCAGTTGCCAACTCAGCCACGGCTATCTTGCGTTTCTCCTTAGCTTTCTCCAATTGGGAGAGCAGCTCGGTGACGTACTCATCGTAGTTAGCTGATGGCGTCATCGGTGTGTGGATGGGTGAGGTTGAGGCTTCCACCTTCTGCCATTTAGGATCTTGCCTGGATTCCGCATCAGTAGAGCTGGCCTCTTTTGTCCTATGGCTGTGGTTTCTGTGCTCTGTCCCTGGGCCATCTCTTTGTTGATGAAGAATTGCATCCATGCCACGAAATTTGACACGTCGGCACTGGTCGGGATGCTAGGGGTAATGGTGTGGGTTCAATGGAAGGCACCAGGAGGGTAGGAATTGGATGAATTGGGGCCTTGCCTTTGCCCTCAGTGACTGCAGGTGGCACGATCTCCGGCACCTGTGTGCTAGACCCTGGCCCTTCTTCTCTATGTGGGCTCAAGTTCCCCAATTCATCAGCTCGGCTTTGTTGCTCGATGGACCAGCGTGTGGCTTCAACCAAGTCCTCTTCCTCCTTCTTCTTAGTTCCTCCTCTTCCTCATTAGCCTTTCTTCTCCTTTCCTCCTCTGCTTTTCTTTGCTCTTCCTTCTTTTTCTCTTTTTCTTCTTTTTCCTTTCTTTTCTTCTCTTCTCATTCCTGTTTCAATGCCTTCTTTGCTTTCTGTAATTCTTCTTTCTCCTTCTCTTCCTCCTGTCTCTTCTTCCTCTCTCTCTCCTTGGCCTCTTTTAGGGAGTCTTTCTTTGCCCTTTCCAAGTCCATCCTTCTTCTTTCTCTGCGTTGTCTTCTTTTTGGGCTTCTTGGTTGTCTTTTTGCTTGTCTGTTCTTCCCCTTCTTCCTCTATCTCAGTTCTATCGGTGGACCTATCCTTGTCCTGGTGAGGAGGCGACCTTTCTGGCATTTCTCCTTCTCCTTTTTCTGCATCTTGTGCTTCCTTCACTGCCTCCTGAATGAGGGTAGTCAAGGCACCTCCATACCCGATGAAGGAGGCTTTCTTCCTTTCTGTAGCTTTAGAGGCTAGAGATTCTCCTCCTGCTGGCACACTTGCTAGGGCCAATGCTTTGGCTACCTGGTCGATCGTTTTTCGCACATACCCGTTTTAGTCCACTTCATCTAGGGTATGGGTTGCTACATTCTCCAGCAAAGGTACGCTAATTTGATGCATCAATGAATTGTAGCACTAGCTGGAGAAGAGCACATGTATACGCTTTCCTTGCATCCTGGCTTCTGTGTCGAGGATATCTTGGATGCTTATGCCATCATTTGTGAGCACATCTTCCCTCTTCATTTTAGGCATGGCACAAACATCCCTTTTCTGTTTCCTCTCCGTCTTTGGCTCCAACCCCAAAGCCTTCTCCACCAAGGCTGGGTCTAAGTGGACCTGTACCTGCTTTGCATTTTCTCCTCTGGCCACTGTCACAGTGCCACATCTTGATCTGGGTTGTACGTTCTGAGGAACTCCACGCACTTCAGGTGGTCTGACTCCTGCGAGAACTTTTCAAGATACTTCGTGAGGTTGCATTGTTCAACCACCCTCCTAGCTGCTTCCTCCTTGGCCACCACAACTTCTACGTTGTGGATGGTTCGAAACTTAAGCTGGTTGAAGGCGCGGTTCTCTAGGTAGATGTGGTATTGCTCTCTTTTCTCGTCTGTGAATGGGAGTCGGTGGGCGCGGTCTTGTTGCGACATTTTATGTTCTCGTCTGTGAACGGGAGTCGGTGGGCGCGGTCTTGCTGCGACATTTTATGTTCCTGCCATAAATCGTTACTTTCATTAGTGCTTTCCACATATTAATTCATTGATTGCTGGAAAAGAAAAACTCTATGCTTTTTGAATGAATTCATTAAGAAGCAATGTAGATTTTCCTTTTCAGACTTGGAACTTTTTGCCCTTTACTTCAAAGTTTTCATGCCCATTTTCCTACCCCATCTGTTTTTTCACAAAATATGTTTATGTTTTTCACTGATTTTGCTTTAATTTACCCCCTTTGATTCATTTCTCATCTGATTCATTTCACCTTACTCCCTTCCCTTCCATCTTGAGAAGAATCCTTCCTAGGATTGAGGGTCAAAAGGTCAAGGGCTTTCGGCATGTTGGTGTAGGAGTTACTTGTGAAGGAGCCAAGTATAGAAATTTGGATTGTATTCCAATTGAGCTTCGCGCTCCAAATCAAAGGGTCGAATTCCCACGTGCGTGATGTATGTGAGAACATCTGTGAGGAAGTCACTAGAGCCGACATGGCTAGCAATGTGTAACTCTTCCTCAGTCAACAAGCGATGGAGGTAGGGGTGTCCTTTGATGTGTTCTTCCATGGGTCGGCCTCGAAGAGTGGCTAACACTCTATACGAGGTGGGCGCAATGTAAGTGGGATCATACTCTGCTGTTTTGATGGCACGGCATTGCTCAGCATTGGTCATTTTGCGATATCCTTCAACTTCCCATTGCAACCTAAGAGCGTACCACTGCCTCAAGAAAGGTGATTCAGTATCAGCAAGTTGTGATAACTCTGTGATTTCTTGGTCAGTGATAGCAGAAGTGGTTCGTGGATCGTATGATGTGATAATACGCTGTTTGATGGCTTGCTCCTTGGAGATTTCGCTCTTAAGCAACTCAGCACAGTGGAGCGAGAAGCTTTTGCAAACGCGAATTCAAAGGTTTCCCAAGAGCAACGCATATCTTGCACTTCAGTTGCAAAGGGTTCTTCTAATAGACCTAAGTCCAAGCGGTCGTAGCTTAGCGTGAGTGACACGAAAGTGTCATCTAGTCTTTTAATACAATCCACCATGTCATCCCCAGTGTCCTCAGCGAGGTCAGCGGCTAGCGCTGAAAAGGATTTTCGTTCATAGGAGGGCGTAAGGCCGACAGGTGGTTGAGGTTTGACAGAACAAGAGCTTTTGACAACGAAGATGGGCGGTTGGGAGGGTTCATGAGTTTATGGTTGGGCAGATTGGATGTTCAGTGGATTAGGAGTAGCCACGACGGACGGGCTGCTGCATTCAGGTTGGAGTTGGGGAGGTGGATTGACTTCAGCGAGTGATGACTCTTGTGACAGAGCCTGCGGTTTGGGTCGGTAGGCTTGTGGGACTCTCTTGGGCCTAGACGTGGATGAGGCAGATGGTTGTGGTTCAGGAGAGCACTGCGGCTTGTGGTTTTGAGGGTTTATGGAATGCGGTTTGATCAAGCTTGAGGGCGGTGTATGAATGGTGCCTTTGGCCGTGTGGGCTTTAGGGATCCACAGTCAGGTATTTCCCTCGTAGTAGCCTTGTGTACGTAAGAGGGCTTTAGGGACCCATCTTTGCTTGATCATGCGGCGCTTTCTGTGACTGCGTCTTGGCCTCCTAGGTTTAGAGTTTTTGGTCTTATGAGGATAGGAGCATCGACTCCTAGGCGGCGGTTGTGGCTGCTTAGGCTTCCATTGAAATCTAGACTGTTGAGCCTTATGTTTTGTTATTGTGGACAGTGATTCCTGAATTCTAGGAGGTGGTGGCCGCACACTACCCCCCTTCTTAGATTTGGTTATGGAGAATTCTATCGGTGGCTTTGCGGACAGTAATGAAGTCGCACAGCCCTTGCTGAAAGCTATGACAATGCGAACGTTGCCTATTGCAAGGTGGATGCGCTGCGACTCATAATCAACATTGCAGTGAGTCTCCTTTTTGAAAGTGCACCCTAGCAATGACTCCGTGCCTGCGTCTTTAGCATTTGGCAACATGTAAAAAATCATTGCAACAGTCTCAGACTTGATAGAAACGACTACTTTGCACTTGCCGAGGAGTGCGTAGGAATGGGCCCCATATGGGCTTAATTTAGCATTCGTGGGCTGAAGTGGTGGTCTGCCAAGTTTGGTCCAATGATCGTGAGTTAGGACATTGAAGTCTGCTCCCTCATTGATCAAAGCGTTGAAAGCGCAGGTTTGTTTTGCAGTGACTGTTATATGGAGGTATGCGGGGTCTACGGCTTCCTCATCCTTGTCATCAATCTCAGTGATTGTGGCCACTCGTACTTTGACAGGTGGTTCTAACATCGGGGGCTCGTGCAAAGGATGGGTGGGAGGGTAGTACTTCTTGACACGACTGCCATTGAAGAAGCCTATTCCCTCACCGTCTAAGGTTTCGAGTTCGACATTGCCTGTGCGGCTGATCGCACGAACTTTGAAGGGTCCAAGGCCTCGAAATTTCATATTCTGTTTATGTCCCTTAACGAAGTAGAGGAGCACTAAGTCGCCGTGTTCAAAGTCGCGTGCTTGACATGCTTGTCAAACCAACTCTTGCGATGGGCCTTCTCACATATAAGTGCATGGGTGGCTAGAAGATGTGTCTCTGATAGGTGTTCAAGCTCGACTTGGCGTCCATGCCTCCTTCCCTTCCCATCGTTCTTGAAGGGCTATTCTCATGCTAGGAACAAAGAATTCTAAGGGTAGGATTGCTTCTGTTCCATAGGTTAGCTTGACAAACAGCCGTTTTATAAGCTGTATGGTAAGCCCACAAAGCTGCCATAAGCTTGTTGTCCCAATTGCTACGTGAAGCTTGTTGTCCCAGTCGTCGCTACTATGTGAGGCTGAGACTACTTTGGTCAGGACATTGACGAGAATCTTATTCGTGGATTCTGCCTAACCATTCGCCTGAGGGTAGTATGGTGATGATTTGCGATGGATAATGAGAAAGGTGGACAGGAGATGTGCTATCACTTCATTGATGAAGTGCATGCCTTGGTCACCGACCAGTTCGATGGGGCAGCCGAATCGCGAGATCACTTGCTCCCATAAGAACTTGGTAGTTGTCCTAGCGTCGTTTTTACGTGTGGCTTTTGCCTCTGCCCATTTCGTGAGGTAATTCGTGGCCACAATGATGTACTTGGCTTGTGAGTACTGCGCTGCAGAACTGATGGGTCCTATGAAGTTGATTCCCCATTTTTTGAAGGGTTTAGGCTTCCTTGCCTGCTACTCTCTCAAGCATGTGCTCGGTGTACGGCAATGGATAGTTGTCCCTCTTCGTAGCAACGTTCACCTTCTTTTAATTGACACACACTTAGATTTTTCCATTCTTTTTCATCACGATGACTATGGGTGATACCCAGTCTGTGTGCTCAATTTTGTAAACGAATCCCGCTCTCATCAGCTTGTCAATTTCCTCTTTGACAGCGTGAGCATGTTTTGGATTCATAGGGTACGGTCACTGCTTGATCGGCATTGCGTCTAGTGTCATGGGTATGTTGTGAGTCATGACACTCAGATCTACCCCTTTAAGCTCTTCCAAGGACCAGGTGAATATGTCTATATACTCTCGCAAGAGAGCAACAAGATTAGTTTCTTCTTCCTCAGTCAAGTCGTCAGCAGTGAAGACTGGTCGGGGTGTTTCCCCTTCCTAGGCTAGATTCACCTCCTTGACCTTGGCTGGTCCCTCGATTGGTTCGTTGGTTTGTCCTTGACGTTTGGCACCTAACAGAACTACTACCCTATCCCCTTTTTTGAATTTCGTGAAGCGCTTAGGGAGATCCTACGGTTTTCGCTATTCTTCCGTTCGTGTATCCCTGGGTTGTTTTACATTTTCCTGCCTTAATCGTCTATGCCTCAGGTGGACGGGTAGGTCCCCCTTCGTGCGTCTAGTTGTGGGCAGCCTAGGGATTTCTGGATCACTGTCCGAACTAACCTCCGACTCAGAGTCGAACTCCCCATCTTTGCTAGAAGAGGTAGTCTCCCCTGGTGGACGTAGTTTAGATGGTGATTCTGTCCTAAGGACTGATGTCATCTCTGGATGGGCTAAGCCTGCTTGTTCAAGGTCTATGGCTCCTACGTGTTCCAACCAGGCGTAGTCACATTCCATGCGCATGACCCCTCGCTCTATCCTAAAGATATTTCTTTTCTGCGGCTTGGAGTTTGCTCGTATTTGCTCTATTTCTTGTCCTTTAGTGTCGTATTCTACGATATCTACTTCACCCTCAGTTCCATCACTGAAGGATTGGCAGTCTTCGTATTCATCGTTAGAATCCCCTTCATCAGACTGCTCGTCATCTCCTAAGGCTTGGTACACCTCTTGTCGTTGGTTAGGGAGTAGAGCCCAGTTATACATGAGGTTTAAGTCATGCACTCTGGTCCATTGCCACTTGGATTCACCTAAGAGATCCTAGAGTGGTTTGAAGTTTGTAGTTGAATTGCCGGCTAGCTTGTCTATCAAGTATTCCAACATCTCCTGGAGTTCCCTTTTGTTAGTTGGGACTTGGAAGTTGACAGGCTTAGGCTTTCCACGAAGGGTTCCTGCCATCATGCAGACTGGTATGGAGAGTGTGTCGCTAGGCTTGCCGATTGTTTTGATGGTTTGCTCATACGCTTCATGATCTGAGAATGGCAGGTCGATTGTAGCAAGAATGTGCAACCAATCCCGCTCATCCTCTAGGCATGGGATATACTTGGTCAAGGGCCCATAGGACTCCTTGACTTGAGTTTTACCCTTGAACATAGCAGAGATGGCGTCTAGGTCGACTTGTGAGGTCTTCCAAGTATCCATCTCTATCCTTACGGCATCCGTTCTATTGACAAGGAAGATCAAGCCGTTACCCTAATCTTCGATGACTCTAGCGTTGCGCATCCAGGGTCGGCCTAATAGGATATCGTAGTCCACTCCCTTCATGACTATAAAGTCAACAGAGAACTGGACGCCTGCAATCTTCACTGGCCAATTCTTAAGTACCCCGAATGGCTTTACTCTCATACTGTTTGCTAGTGTGACATTAAACCTAGTTGTTTCGACAGGCGGGTTTCCCCAAGTCTGAAGCATTGTGTGGCTAAGCACACTAACCCCTGATCCCGTGTCTACGATTCCCTTTCTTGTTGTGTCGCCTAGGGCTAGGACCGGTAAGACTGCGTGCATCTCAGAACCTTCCCAGAAGGCATTGACGTGCAAGGATTTAGTCACAAAGTGCAGTGTCAAACTCGGTATTTGCGTTTCTACGTCATGGTCTTGAGGGTCTGCCGTGACCTGCTCTCATGACCCTTCGACCCACTGCTTAAGATCTTGCCATAGGGTAGGATGCTGCCTAAGCAGATCTCCCAGGCTAAGTGTTACAGGGGTAGTCACTAGCGTGGTCAAGAGATCGCTGGATACTCGTCTCTCCCCTAACCTGGATTGTCTTGGCCAATGGCCGTGACTGATCTGCGGCTCTGTAGCATCAAGGCTTGGTCTTAGCGGCACTGCTTGTGGTGCGGTTGCTTCTGCCGACTTAAGTGGTGATATTGGCATGCTTACACTGGAGAGATCATCGATCTCGTTCTCTATGATGGGCTCAGCGTCCTTGAGATGCTCTTGAGCCTCCTTCACCCATTCCTTCACCTTTTCTATGGCCTCTAACTGTCGCTTCGGATGCGGGTATTCCCCTACCTTAGCGCTTCCCTTTTCGGCCGTCTTAGGGGCTGAAGTCTCTGCCTCGGCATCTGAAACCTTCTTTCTAGTAGGCAGAGTCGTAGCACTCTCGGTTTTTAGTGCGACTTTAGCTTTCGATCTCTTCTTTTTCCGCCTGCGGCTTTTCTTCCCTATCGAGGCTGCGTCAAGATTCCTAGGTCCTAGCAAAGAGATGCCGGCTTGTTTCGTTTGGGCTCGGATCATGACCCGCAATGGGATAGGTGTGGCCTTCCCATCGAGGTTTTCGACACCAAACAGTCCCAATGGGACAGATGGTACATTGGCTGAGCTAGAAGATGGCTTTCGCTTTGGGCAATCTACGAAGAGATGGGTGATTCCGCACTCTGCGACCTTTGGTCAGCCTTGTCTCTGTTTTGCTGCTCTCTTTCAGGGCAGCGTGATGAGACATGACCGGGGTGACCACAAGTCCAACAGATGATTGGATTCTGCGTTTGCCCTCCTAGGCCTCTACCTCATCCTCTTCCTAACGCCATCACCAGCACGGGTCGATAGTCCATGAGGACAGCGTTGCCCTCGTCGTCATGCGAGACATAAGGGTATATGTAAGTTTCTTCCTCACTTGGCTCTTCCACGTAGTGGACTGGAGCATTGCTCGGTGGATGGGTCACGTAAGGACCAGGCGATCTAGGGATGCCCGTAGGATTTATTTCCATTTAGGAACAGCTGGCTTCATATCGTTAGGTGCGGGAAGGGCCAATGGGGCTCCCCTTCCAAAGAATGGCTGCGGCCTGTTCGCTAGGTAAGGCTGGCCGTAGGGTTGCGAGTACGGAAGTCTTCTTGGTAATCTACAATGTGCGACGTCATGGCCAAACCTACCGCAGTTAGCACAAGGTCTTGACACTCGGCCGGTAAGTGATTTCCGCCACAATACACGCATTGGACGTGCGGGCATGTTGGTCATCTCAACATGTCTTGCAACTTGGCTAATTCCATCTTGACATCAACCAAGCCTTGGTCTGTCTCATTGGCCTTCCCCTTATCTTGGGATGATGGGATTGATCGCTCACTAGATGCTGACGCTGTCTCTGAACCTCGCGAGTTGGTCTCCTCTATGTTCGAGCTCCTGGAGCTCTGTTCTTTCAGCTGATCATCGACTCTGATGGCTTCCTCAAACACTCTAGCTATCACATCTCGCTGCAAGCTTGAATTGCCTGCCAAAGCCTTATATAACTCCTCGTCTCGAATTCGCTGATGAATAGAGTCGAAACTGCTCTTTCAGTCAGTTGCTCGCCCAGAGGGATTCTCTTGAAGAGACTCCTTAGATGGGTTACATAGTCGCGAATGTCCTCCTTCTCTTTCTA
Organism: Lygodium microphyllum; assembly: GCF_053477565.2. Taxonomy (NCBI): domain Eukaryota; kingdom Viridiplantae; phylum Streptophyta; class Polypodiopsida; order Schizaeales; family Lygodiaceae; genus Lygodium; species Lygodium microphyllum. The sequence continues at coordinate 131,733,400 of NC_141158.1, forward strand.
CTTGATGTTCATCAAGCATACTAGTAGGTTATCGAAGTATCCGGACTCGGCGAATCTCTTAATGAAGAGATCCTTGAGGCCATTGAAGTTGGCTCGCTCTACAGCATCTAGGCTCGTATACCACGTCCTACCCTTGTCGCCTAGGCAAAGCCCGAACGCTTGCGAGCATTGAGTTAGGTCGTTGAGGCCGTTGGCTTTGCAGACTTGCTCAAACTGCTCAACAAAGCTGTATGGGTCGTCATGGGGTTGGTACTTGTTGAGTTGCTTGGCAACGATCTGTATTTTGGACTGGCTCTTTGAGCCTTGGTTCGCCCCTAGTCCTGCGAGCAGCGATGTCGCTAGTGCCACGGCACTTTGCTCTGCAGCCGTGTTATCTAGCAGTCGCTTCATGAGAAGCTCGCTCAATGTCAAGTATCCCTCTAGGGCTCTCTCGTGATCTGTTCGATTTCTACCTGCTAAGTTCAATACTCGCTACACCTCGCGCAACTCCGTACTTTGCCTTTGGCTTCTAGCCTGCTGATCCCTATTGTATTCGGCTATGCTTTGCAATGCTTTGCGGGCTAGCTTTCTCTCCTATTCTAGATCTGCGATGATAGCATCTGCTGTCATACCGCGGTGCTCATATTGGACGTGTGCATCGTAACTGCTTACCAGCTGCTAAATAGCATCTAGGAAGACGTTCAAATCGAGTTCCTCATTAAACCTGTGGTCTGAGCTTTCCTCTGCCATTGTCGAGTTGTCTTGCTCCACCAAGCTATCGATCAGGTTCAGTAGACTTGTTAAATCCACGTCGTTGGCGCCCCTTTCTTGGTCCTAATCTGCGCTTTGATGGTTTGTCTATGTCTTGGGTCCTCTCCTATTGGTGGGTTCCTTGAGTGGTTTATCTGAGTGAGTTTCTTTAGTTATTGAATACAAACCTCAATTTATGATCACTCAGTGCATATGTCATTTCTTGTGCACCTGTGCTCAATCAGGCTTTCAGCTTTCTTAAGTGTACTTTAAGTGCGGAAATTCAATGTGAGTGCAGCAAGCAATTCCTAAGCATCTTATGCACTCTTGCTTGTTTCGGGCCTGATAGGCTTGTAGATCCATTTTCTGGCCGTTTTGTCAGGGTTTAGGGTTTTTCTTTTATGTCGCTTGTTCGTTTTTGATCAGTCAGGTTTTACAGCTCAGCGGTTCGCGTCTAAGTCCTTGGGTCTCGCAACTGCCTACTTCTAGCTGCTAAGCGGCTGCGCGCTACGATTTGTTTCTATTACGTGTGCCAGAATCAAGTTCTGAGTGCCCGAAGGGTTTCGACAATTTGCGTTGCTGCGTTTTAGCTGGGTCAGGTCAAATTTCTAAAAAATTTAATAAACAATTACACTCGGACCAACTGGTTCGAATTGCAGGGTCTGAGTAGGTCACTCGGATGGGCCGAGGCACAGGGCCGAGGGTTGAATTTCAGGGTTTGACTCAAACGGTTTTGATTCGGACGGGCCGAATGGCTAATTCGGACAAGGTGATTCGGACGGGCCGAGGCACTTGGGCCGAGGGCCGAATGTGGAAATTGACTAAGGGCCAAATTTGAGACTCGGACGGGTCGTTCGGATGGGCTGAGGGCCGAATGTGAAAAGTGGACGAGGGCCGAATTTGAGACTCGGACGGGTTGTTCGGACGGGCCGAGGCCGAATGTGCCACGTGGCCAAAAGTTTGACTCGAACGGGCCAAATGGGTGGACTCGGACGGTTTGCCTCGGACGCCGACTAGGGTTTGGGCCGAGTGGGCCGAGTGACAGGGGCCAAGGCCCGATTCTGGGACTCGGCCCAGAAAAGGCCACTCGGACGTGCCGAGTGCGGCGCACGTAAACAGTGCGAACACAAATTTGATCGATTCACAAGATTTAAGCAAGCACAATGGCCATGCACTTCCAGATCCTATCTAGGGGAGTAGAGGGAGAGATTCATATACCTTAATGGGCCGGTAAGTGCGTCAGTGATGCGATCGAATCGATGCGGGCTGGAGCTCTCTATCTCTCTCTCACACACTCTCTCTCTCACACTAAAATGGCACAAATGAGCCCTCCCTTGGCCTCTTGGCTGTTATACCCCTTCCCGGGTGTGGTGTTGATGCCCCCAATCACTCACTTGCCGATCTTAGGCATCACTAGCGAGCGTTTTACCAATTTTTGCACGATTTTTTTCATGTTTTGCCATGTTTTGAAACAGTAAACCCTACCCTTCTCCGGTTCGATTTCCTAATTCTAACCTATGCTAAATGAAACAAAAATCGAAGGCAAAAAACTGAAATAAATTCTCCATGTTTTCCAATCATCAAAGAACCAAAATATCCCAAAATACTTACTTGTTTTGAAGATCAAAAACACCCAAACTTCCTACCTATCTCAAGCTCCGTTTCGGGGATGAATCCCCTACTTCGATGCTCGATATGAGGTGCGCAAGTGCTCAAGCTTGAATCCGTTGGTCCCGGCAAACCAAAACGTAGTGGGAGCTCACGCTCAACCGCCAAGACCCACGGACCGCTTATTGCTTCAAGCGTTTCAAGCGAGCTCTAATGGCTATCTCTCACCTAGCCAACGCGCCGTCGATCCTACGAGTGTAGTGAGCTTACCTTGATGCTGATGTGAGTAGCCTCCTCCCTTGCACACCTCGGTAGCTCCACGATTCTTGATGCTAGCTCAAGCATCCTCAAGCCTCCTCCATCTCCAAGCTCCATCCTCCATAGCCGCGCACGCGAGAAAAGAGAAGAGAAGAGAAGAGAAGAAGAGAAGAGGAGATGGTGAAGAGCTTCACCCTCTTGATCCCTCACTCCCACACACTCACTCCCTGACACTCTCACACTCCCTCTCTCAAGAGCACACACAAGCAAGAAGAAGAGAAGAAGAGAAGAAGAAGAGAGCTCTTATTAGCCACACACCACAAAATGAGCTTCCATTCACTTTTTGAACTTTATATACAAGCCCTAAAATCCCATGGGCACCCATCCTCTTTTTTACATGATCGGCCATTGTGGCAAGGTCCTTTTTCCATTTCCCTCTTCTAGCCTTATGCATCTAGCCTATGCCCGTCTAATATTTTACAATTGGCACAGGAGGGAGCCTCATGCTCTTTTACAAGAGTTTTCCAAGTTTTTTGAGGTGCCTTTCATTTAAAATTGCGCCTTTGGTCTCGGCTTAGCTTTTAGAGGTCACCTGCGTGTCTTTGCTCTTCTTCCATGCTTTTTTTGCTTTTTCCTTTATTTTCCGCCATTTTCCGCCATCTCGACTTGGGGTTAAAGGGGGGGCCATGCTGCCATAGCAGGGGGCACTGAGCCTGAGCCCCACGAGGGGCTTTATAGAGGGGGGATGGGAGGAGGTGGTATGGGGGGGGAGAGACGACTGTCTAACGGCTGCCACCCCTCCCACCTGGGGGCTGCATGCCCCTTTCTCCCCTTTACTCACACACACACTCTCTCTCTCCCCGCCATACACATGGCTGAGAGAGAGGGAGAGTAAAAAAAATTTAAAATTTAAAGGGGGTGGTTCTCATGGGGAAGGCATGGGGGCACACGGGGGATGTTACTCACACACACACACACACACACACACACACACACACACACACACACACACACACACACACACACACACACACACACACACACACACACACACACACACACACACACACACACACACACACACACACACACACACAGAGAGAGAGAGAGAGAGAGAGAGAGAGGGGGAGAGAGAGAGAGAGAGAGAGAGAGAGAGAGAGAGAGAGAGAGAGAGAGAGAGAGAGAGAGAGAGAGAGAGAGAGAGAGAGAGAGAGAGAGAGAGAGAGAGAGAGAGAGAGAGAGAGAGAGAGAGAGAGAGAGAGAGAGGTCATTTGGCACATCCTAAGGCTTACTAAAGTAGGGGGTGTATATGTGTGTTTATGTGTGTTCTAAAGGTGCAAGGGACTTCCTACAAGAATCTAGAATTGTGAATAGCTGGTTGTTATAATTTTAATTTGGATTAAAAGATACTTCTAAATTTCATTAGCATCAAATTATAGTTTTTTACTTTGGTGCTTGGGTTAGAAAAGTCGAATACATTACAATCTCTCTCCCTTAGAGGAATAAAGATGTCCCCATTTCAAAGGAACTAGCGATAGTTCTCTTTTTTGGTATCAATGCCATGGTTTAAGGTCCTTATATGCATATGGACAAATGATAATGAGGAAAAACATCCTTTAAGTCACACAAATATTTATACTATATATTTATACATGTTATTGGCTAATCAAAATAAAAGGATATGTTCATCCACATCAGCCCATAATTTTTACAACAAAGCTATTGTTTTGTTTGGAGATAGTCGAACATATCCACTAATATGAATGCCATAGTTGAACATCCCTATATGCTTGGTCAAAGGACAATAATCTAATTGAAAAAATGATCAAGAAAGTGAATTATAGATCTATAGTTCTTAGTGTTATACCTGAATGTGGTTTATAAGCATATGATTTGCCACTTGTTGGATATAAATAATGACTTGGTTTCCCATTTCTTGTCATGATACTCTGATATGGATCAAGCCTTTGGCCATTGGCATTTAACAATCTCCCATTGAGAGGCCAATGTGCCTTTAAGGGAAAATAACTAGCGAAGGTACTATCCAATGCCCATTAGCATTGTATAGTGTGTAAAGCGCTTAGAAGATGAACTGGTTACCATCGTGTGAATCTTGACGAACTCAATTTGCTTGTCATCATGCACTTCCTTGATGAAGTGATAATTAACTACATGAAAAATAGTGCCAGCTAGATTTTACTTTAATTATCACCACACAAAATGGGCACCTCTCTTACAATGCCTAGAGATTCCACTAGACAAGTAAGTCATATAGCTTCCTTGCATGCCTTAGTGGAAATAGCATATTTGGCCTCAATGGTAGATAAAGCTATATATGGCTGAAATCAAGAGACCCATGAAGCTACACTTCTTGTGAATGTGAAAACAAATCCTATCATAGACTTCCTAGAGTATACATTCCTTGCAAACTTTGCATTTGCATATCCAAGGATAGATACATCCGTCCTACAAAGCAAATGCACATAGCTCATGTGCTATTCAATTATCTCATGATACTCTTCACTAATTCCAATGCATCTTGCCAAGGTTTCCCATAAACTTGTTAAACACTCCCACTATATAAGAAATGTTTGAATGTGTAGCTACCATAGTGTTATCAAAGCTACCAACCACATATGCAAAATGTTTCTTTGCCATTTAAGCCTTCTTCTCATCTCGCTTAGGGTTTCCCTCTTGATTGAGTTTCAAATATGGAGGCAAAAAAATATTATTAGCCTCCTCCCCCTCCATAGTGAAATTCTTTCCAAGTGTACACCTTTTGACATAGATAGAGAACTTTCTTATGTCCATTCCTCATAATCATTATGCCAAGAACCTTTTACTCATTGCATCCACATCCAATAGAGACTTCTTGATAAGCAATTTCACGCACACAAAGGATGAAGATCATAAGACTACTATCCATAGCCTCCTTTGTGTAGAGGTAATAATCTATTCACTCTATGTATCCTTGAGAGCGCATTAAAGCATTAAACTTATGGATACTACTCCCATAGAGCTTGCTTCAATTCATAAACACTTTTATGAAGCTAGCATACCAATTACTCCTTGCCCTCCACAACAAACCCTTTTGACTATTGCATGTAGATGTCCTCATGCAAGTCCTCATGTATGAAAGCTATCTTCACATCCATTTGGACATGTTCCATGTTCCACTCTTGCCTTATAATTACATTGCAACTCGACTGAGAGGTTAGGCTTACTTTCTTTTTAGTCCATATTTTTCTTGAAATTCTTTTGCTTGCTTTTTATGCATGCTTGATTACATTGTGTCTCTATATGAAAATGTTTAAGTATAGGTGAAAGCTGTGCAAGGTTGGGTTTTTGTTTCGACATGGTTAGCTTCATTTCAAGGAATGGTTAGCTTCATTTCAAGGTTGGTGCCATTATCACATCTATACATATGTTTTTTTAAAAAAAGGAGCATTAGTTTACATAGATATCTTTGCATGAGCTGCTCTTTGATTTTCCCAATACCCCTCGTATCATTGTGAGCACCTTCAGCCATATGAAACCCTGCCTATTGAAGAGGGTTCAAAACCCCATTAAGTAAAGAAATAAAGACTTTTATTAGGACTAAAACAACCATATTACATCAAATAAAAGAACTCAAGTTTTAAAAAGGTAAGGTCAAAGATCTATCTCTCTTTGTAGCAAATAAGGACTTGTCCCCCTTGGCCACCCATCTCTTGCTCTGTTGTGACCACCAGTATTGGTGTCATTGACCACCCATCTCCTACTTTGTTGAGACCACTAGTACTAGTATCCTTGACAATCGTGACAATTATGATTTGATAGTGTGAGGAGCACAACAAATATGCTTTTGATCATGGGATTATTGCTCCAAAGCAACATGATAACTCTAACAAGAGCTATTTCCATTCTTATATTTACCTATGTCATAGCCATGAAAAAAATATTGTTAGCAATTGCAAAAAGATGCAATTACTTGATATATGGATGAGAAGTAATATGCCATATTAAAATGCTTAGATTTGGATACATTTGAGGCCATGTGACTTTCACACCCTAGCATTCATGGGTTGCCAGCCATTGTAGCATAATTGTTATGCAGCCACTCAGCTCCCTCCTCAACCCCTCCTCCACCTCGCAATTCCACCTCATAGCTCCACCTCATTGTTCCTCCCCTCCTCCACCTTGCAACTCCACCTCGTTGCCTCCATGACCACATCTCATGCCATGGCTTTCTTGGCATTGGTGTCCCATGCCATGGCTTGTAGGTGCTTTTGCAATAGCTATGAGTGCTCCTAGTTGATCTAACCCTTCTTGATTTGGTCCTAGAGGTCAAGGAGCCTGAGTTTTACAAGGCATAAAGTGTTAGATATGCTCAATGCCCCACGCTCATAAGGTGCCACCAATGATCCACTGTGCTCAAAGTTGTAAGGCCCCCATTATGAGGAGAAGCCAAATGTGAGCCCGGACATTGGTTGAGTCTTGACTTGTATATTAGATGAGGTCTATGTGACCGGATGGCAAAAAGGTGACCATTGTGGGTCTAATCTTTGGGTTGGATTGAGTAGTTAAGCTAGTAGCAACTCGAGGCATATTGCATTGAGTTGCGGGGTAAGGGAGTTAAAAGAGGCCCCTATTTTGGGGTCTGGGGGCTACGGAAGCGGCCCCCGACGGTAAAAGAAATATTCTCTAGAATATTCCCTGGCCGACTAGTGGAGGCTCATATGGTAGGTCGGTCATGCTAACCTAACCGCCTTCATGGGCTATAAAAGCTAATCCCCTTCACAACCATTGATTATCTATCTTTCACCTAGTCGGAGTTGTTCCGGCTAGCCTTAAACTCTTCACCTATCTTCTGTCTAGATCACCATCTAAGCTTCACTGTGGAAGCGCACGGGTAGACAGAGCCATCTCTGTATCAATTGTTTGGAGCTAAAGAAATTTTCTAATTCTCCTCTTATCTATTGTGTACTCTCTATCTCTATCTCTTTCTCAGATTTTGTTCGCTGCGCCATGTAATTTTTACATGGTATCAGAGCCCAGGGGGCTCTAGGGATTGAAGAGTGCACAAGAGGCAAAGGCTTCAGTAGCAAAGAGGAACAATGTCATCTTCTGAAAGCTGTTCTGGCGCATTAGGAAGCGGTGTAGGAGGTGGTGCTCCTGTACCAGCTATTCAAACACTGAGGATTCGTCCACCAACCTTCAGTGAAGGCAAGTTAGATGGTACAAACTATACCTTGTGGAAGTTCAAAATTACAATTATCCTTGATTCTTATGAGCTTTTGGAGACTGTGCTGGGGATTGACGTAGAACCATAGCCTACCCCCAGCCCATCAAATCCTAGTGTGATGATTCCTTCGACTGTAGATCTTCTACGAGCTTGGAAACGAAGGAATGCATATGCATTGTGTGCCTTAGTTACAAGCTGTTTTGATAGTGTTCTGACTTTGATTCAACAAACAACCAAAGCATCAGAGGCTTGGAATGTACTGAGGAGTCAGTATGAAATGTGAAACCAAACAAGGATTCAAAACTTGGAGAATCAACTAGTAGCAGAGAAGCTGCTAAAGGAGAGACAGCTGAAACATTCATCACTCGGATTAAGAATCAGCGCGACCAAATGGCTGGTGCTGGGATACAAAAGACTAGCGAGGAGCTAGCGAGGAGATGTCTTTGGATTTGTCCACAAAAGTTTGATGGACTAGTAACTGCCCTTAATACTCAAGTGAGACCTCAAGCTTTGAGTTTTGAGGAGTTTTGTGCATTATTGCTAGAGGAGGAGTTGAGGCTGAAAGCCCGAGAAGGAAGCAACAATGGAGATGCTACATTCTTTGCCAATGCAAAAGGCAAAGGTGGTTTCTCCACTAAAAATGATCGTGACAAAAAGAAGAAGGGCGGTAAGAATAAGTTTTAAGGAGAGTGCTTCTTCTGCAAGAAGAAAGGACATGCAATTGCAGATTGTCGGTTTAAGAAGGCAGATGAAAAGAATGGTACCCTTAAAAGTAAAGGGAAAGAGACAGCCAATATGGCTAAAGCAGAGTTGGAGTTATTCATGGCGACCATTGAGGAGGTGTGCTCCTCGGCGCAAGAAGAATGTACCACTGACTCATGGGTGTTGGATAGTTGGGCCTCCCATCACATGACCAACAAGAAAGGTCTATACAGTTCTATGCAGCCTCTACAAGAATCCATCACTGTGATGCTTGGAAATGATGCAAAATACCTTGCTGTGGGCACATGTACTATTTCATTTGTTGCTGCAAATGGTGATGTCAAAAAGCTTTCAAATGTTTTGTATGTTCTTGAAATTAGGAGAAATCTGTTATCAGTTGCTACCATAACTGATCTTGGTCATGAAGTGAGGTTCAAGGAAAGTGCAGAAATTCTTGACAATGATGGAAAAGTTGTTGGCAAAGGAGAAACAAGGAACAACCTATATGAGCTAAGTGCTCTTATAGCCACCGTTAGAGTGGGCACAAGTAAGCTTTGGCATGAAAGGTTTGGACACATTGGATTTGTAGTGTTGAAGGAGATGCACAAGCAAGGTATGGTTTCTCACCTACCTGCAATGACTGAATTGAAGGAACCATGTGAAGCTTGTATGATGGGCAAGCAACAAAGAAATGCATTTCCACAAAGAAAGCAAGAATAGAGCACATGCTTCTCTAGAGTTGGTGCATACTGACTTGTGCAAAAAGATGCCTACATGGGCCTTGGGGGGATCTTCTTATTTTATATTGATTGTCGACGACTATAGTAGGAAGATGTGGGTGTACCTCCTTCATGATAAGGCTCAAGCTTTTGGTAAGTTTAAAGAATGGCTAACACTTGTTGAGAATGAAACATGGAAAAGTGTGAAGAAATTTAGAACAGATGGCGGTGATGAGTTCAACTCAAAGGAGTTTGAAGACTTTTGTAAGAACAAAGGGATCAAGCGTCAATTGATGGCATCTCACACACCTCAGTAGAAAGGTGTTGTGGAACGTAAGAATCGCACCATTGTGGAGATGGCAAGATGCATGCTAAAGGGCAAGGGATGGCCTAACCATTTTTGGGCTGAAGCTGTTAATACTGTAGTTTACATTTTAAATCGGAGCTACACAAATGATCTCAAGGGAAAAACACCTCATGAGGCTTACACTGGTAAGAAACCATCTGTCTCACACTTCAGAATTTTTGGATGTGAATGCTATGCACATATTCCAGATGAGAAGAAAAACAAGTTACAACCAAAAAGCAAAAAATGTTTCTTCTTGGGTTATATTGATGAGTAGAAGGCTTACAAATTATATGACCAAGGGGTAAAGAAGATCATCGCGAGCCGTGATGTGGCGTTCAAGGAGCAGCTACATACAGTGGAGGAGGAGAAGGCAAGTTCTTCCACTTTATCATCAAGTGAAGAAGTAGTCCACTATGAACCTGTCCCGAGAGCTGTCCCTATCCTTAAGGAGGAGGAAGCATCATCTTCAGATGATGAGGAAAAATTTCACCAACCTGACATCACTCCACCGGAAAAGCCATTGCCATGTTGGGTGAAGCAGCTCTATGACCACAATAATCCTATGCCCACATCTATTGAGGAGAAGGCAGACGAACCAACGAGGTCTCAGAGAATAGAGGAGCAAAGGCTTCTGCTCACATAGTCAATATGTTCTTGATGGGTGAGATTATGAGAGAAGTAAAGGAGCCAACTGACTTAGAAGAAGCACTTGCAAATCCAGCATGAAAGGTAGCTATGCAAGCCGAGTATGACAGCATAATGAAGAATGACACTTGGGAGCTAGTGGATTAGCTAGCAAAGCGGAAGGTTATTGGCACCAAGTGGATCTGGAAGGTAAAGTACAAGGCTGATGGTACTTTAGAAAAGTACAAAGCTAGACTGGTTGCACAGGGTTTTTCACAGGTTGAAGGGTTTGATTTTCAAGAGTCATTTTTACCAATTGCCAGAATGACCACTATTCGCACAGTACTTGTAGTGGCTGCCCACAAGCAATGGCCAATTTACCAAATGGATGTTAAGTCAGTGTTCTTAAATGGTGACCTCAAGGAGGAGGTTTACATGGCTCAGCCGCCAGGGTTTGAGCCCCCCCATTCTGAGAACAAAGTGTGTAAGCTAAAGAAGGCATTGTATGGGCTGAAATAAGCCCCCAGAGCATGGTACCAGCGGATAGATAAGTTCTTTTTAAGCTTAAACTTCAAAAGATGTGCCTCAGATGCTAACTTGTATGTTTACAGGGATGGTGAAAAGTCTGTAGTGATTGTCTTATATGTGGACGGCCTTTTTATTACAGGTAACTATGAAGATATGATCAACCAAACTCGAAAGGCATTGAGTTCTGAAATGACAGACTTGGGCTTGATGCACTATTGTTTGGGAATTGAAGTCTGGCAAGAGCCAGGAAAGATCTTCATCTCTCAGAAGAAGTATGCATGGGAGATCTTGAAGGCATTTGGCATGATCGAGTACAAGGAGATAGCTACAGCTATGGAGGTGAATGCAAAGTTATCCGTTGAGTATACATCAGCATTGGCCGACATTGGGAGGTACAGGAGGATGGTTGGTAGTCTGATCTACTTGTGTAATACTAGAGTAGATATTAGCTTTGTTGTTGGTGTTTTGAGCAGGTTCTCAAACAAACCTCATGAGAGTCATTGGAAGGCTGGGATGCCGGTGCTCAGATAATTGAAGGAAACTCTTGACTATGGTATCACATACAGTTCCGAAACTTCTCTTGTAGGGAATTATGACTCAGATTGGGCAGGAGATAGTGATTCTAGGAAGTCAGTTTCTAGTTATTGTTTCTCTTTGGGTTCAGGAATTTTCTCTTGGATTAGTAAGAAGCAGCCAACAGTGGCATTGTCTTCTATCGAAGCAGAGTACAAGGTAGCTTGTTTTGCTGCATGTGAAGCAATATGGTTGAGAAGGATCCTATGGCATATGGGAGTGCAGAATGAAGAACCAACTGTGTTGAGATGTGATGATCAGAGTTGCATCACCATTGCCAAAAATCCAGTGTTTCATGCATGCACCAAACATATAGAGATCCAATATCACTATGTGCATGATTTGATGGAGGATGGGATAGTGGAATTGGTCTACTATCCAACAAAGGATAATGGAGCAGATATCTTCACCAAAGCACTTACAAAGGATCTACTTCAAGTTCATCTTCAGAGACTCGTTATTAGGCCGAGGAGATAGTTCACCTATGGGTGGACATTGAGGGGGGGTGTTAGATATGCTCAATGCCCCACCCTCATAAGGTGCCACCGATGATCCATGGTGCTCAAAGTTGTAAGGCCCCCATTATGAGGAGAAGCCAAATGTGAGCCCAAACATTGGTTGAGTCTTGACTTGTATATCAGATGAGGTCTATGTGATCGGATGGCAAAAAGGTGACCATTATGGGTCTAGTCTTTGGGTTGGACTGAGCAGTTAAGTTGGTAGTAACTCGAGGCACATTGCATAGAGTTGCGGGGTAAGGGAGTTAAAAGAAGCCCCTATTTTGGGGTCTGGGGGCCATGGAAGCGGCCCCCGACAGTAAAGGAAATATTCCTTGGCCAACTAGTGGAGGCTCATATGGTAGGTCAGTCATGCCGACCTAACCACCTTCACGGGCTATAAAAGCTAAACCCCTTCACAGCCATCGATTATCTATCTTTCACCCAGTCAGAGTTGTTCCAGCTAGCCTTAAGCTCTTCACCTATCTTCTGTCTAGATCGCCACCTAAGCTTCACTATGGAAGTGCACGGGTGGACAAAGCCATCTCTGTATCACTTGTTTGGAGCTAAAGAAATTTTCTAATTCTTCTCATCTGTTGTGTACTCTCTATCTCTATCTCTTTCTTAGATTTTGTTCACTGCACTGTGTAATTTTTACATGAAGGGCTAGCACCATTTGCAAGGAGAGGATTATTATAGAATATCCATGCTAAATATTTGCAAGAAAAGCACAATGGAAACTTGCCTTATTTGATATGGAGGGGGGGAGGAATGGAAAAATGGAGGTGCCAAGCACAAGGGAGGTATGCAGGGGGCATGGGGGTTGTGTGTGTGTGTGTGTGAGAGAGAGAGAGAGAGAGAGAGAGAGAGAGAGAGAGAGAGAGAGAGAGAGAGAGAGAGAGAGAGAGAGAGAGAGAGAGAGAGAGAGAGAGAGAGAGAGAGAGAGAGAGAGAGAGAGAGAGAGAGAGAGAGAGAGAGAGAGAGAGAGCCACATGGCATAACATGCAATGTATGCTATACTAGGCAGTACCCCACCCTCTTTTATTGAGGTGCACCTTTAATTAATAATTAGTTATTAAGCAATATCCAATAAATTGAGAGAACCTCACTCTCATTCACACATGGGACATTATTGGTCCCTAGGCTAGAAAAACTAAAAAAGGTAATCCTTTCACACATGGACATTATTAGTCATTGGCCTACAAAAATTAAAAAGCATTGTCCGTATACATTTTTCAGTCCATCCAAGATATTGGTTGGAATGCACATAATTTACAACCCCCATGTTGAGGGTGTGCTGAGATGATTGTATTTTTAGCGAATCTTTTTTTGGACTTTTGGGTGGTTTTTGTTTGATTTTGTAGTTGATTGATTGGTTTTTGGATGGTTTGGAAGTGTTTTGAAGAGTGTTGGAGTGGTTTAGTAGGCTTGAGAAGCTTATGATGGTTTTTAGTTGAGTTATGATGTTTTTTTTTTGTTTCGTTTTCTTTTTGTTTGAGAGGTTATAATTGTGAATGAATGGTTTAAGGAATGATTGAGAGTGAGTTTGATAGTTTGAGTTGGTTATGGTCTGAGCTATATTATTTTTATGCCTTTTGTAGACCTTCTATAGTGTACTGTTAATCTCTTCTATGCCTTCTATTGTCTTTTGTATGCTCATGTAAGTGTTTTGTTGGATGGATGCTTAGCTTGGGAATGTGTTATTGTCTTGGAAAGATTTGCTTGGAAAGAGATGAATGGAAGCTCTTTGAAGCTAGTTGAAGCAAAAGAAGAAGTTGTTGAAGATTGCAGTGATAGTGATAGTAGTGAGCTCTCAAGGGACACTGTAGTGGCTCTAGTGCCTCTTCATATCAGACATACCTCTTGGGAGGGGTATCCATGACCAATAGAGGATGATTGAGTGCCAATTTTTGTTATTATCATATACAATTGAGAGGGATCATATGAGAGAGAGAGTGTATGAGAGATAATCAATTTCTATGAGGAAATATTGTATCTATATGAGAGAGATTGAGAGAAAGACTATGAAGATGATGAAATATGAATACTATGTGATGAATTCCATTCAAATTTAATCATTTCTTTGTTTTCTTTTGGTTCTTTGATGGTCTCTATGAAGAATATGCTAAAGTTTTGTTGTGATAAATTTGTGGGAGATTCGCTATATGATGCTATGTGAAGCTTGGTTGTTCTTGGTGTTCTTTTTCTTCTTATGGTTGATTAAAGTATAAAGTACATGCTTGGTTGGTGAGATAATATAGATTTTATTGCAGTAGTCTCCCTATTTTCTTAGTATTGCTCTTGGGGTTCCATGTTTTTGGTGCACAAGCTGAAAAAACTGGCATCAACAAGCACCAACAGACATTGAAAATGGAAGTAGTGGCACTGTTGAAAAGGAAGAAAAGCAATGGCAGATTGTAGAATTCTTGTTACAATTGAAGAATTTGAGATCTTCATTATCAAATCTACTTTCTACAAGAAGTGCATTCCCTAATGGCAGAAACATGTCACTATTTTGATGCAAGATTTATGTGATAGAGTGATTCCATTGTCTTTTGAAGCTATAGAAAGTTGTATCATTATAGCCAATTGTTTTCCACAAATCTGAAGAGCAAAACAAATAGAATGAGTATCAATGGAATATTTGGCCTTCATTGAAGAATTTCCAAGTGGGAGATTTTGAAGAAGCTTTAGGAGTCATGGTCAGTGGGAGGTTAACAAGAATAAGAAGGAAAAGAGTTCAGACTTGTTCGTTGATGTATAACAACAAGATATGTGGGATGCCTAATATACTGACAACCTTCTATTTGTTTGATTGGCAATCCAGTGGAAGCTAGTAGATAGAGTGTTCTTCACAACATATTTTATTGAAACCCTTTGAAGCTAGTATTATCAGGATAATGGCACTATGGCGATTCTCAAAAGAATGAATTTTGATACTTTTAGAACTAAATATCTTTCACTCTATAGTGGAATGTAAGCCAAATTTAGAGACATTGAAAAGAAGGAAGTAGAACAAACGTTCGCAAGGGAGTCCTCCAGAGACTGAAGCCCTTTTGATTTCCTTCTATTGAGTACAGACAAACTAGGTGGATAGAACTTCCTAATGAATGATACAATCAAGAGACGAGTACTAGAACAAATTTAGAGGTACGTGAGAAGAGAGAAGGAAAAAATCAAAGTTGAGAACAAGCTAGCACAACAGAAGCCTCCTTTGACGCCCTTGTTACACTCTTTACAAAGTCCCAATGGCAAACCAAGGTCCCCTTCCAAGCTTGATCTGTCCTGTAAATGTTGATGAAAGGCTAGCAAATGTAGTCCCATTGCCAATCTTCAAGGAAAATACAATGAAGACCCTCATCTTCATGTAGCCGAGTTCATGGTAGCACGTGTGGCCAACAATGCCAAAACCCCAGAGCATTGGTTGGCAATATTCTCTATCACTTTCAAAGGTGCAGTGTTTCAATGGTATGAGAGACAAGCATTAGGAACTTTTGGTACATGGGATGACCTAAAGGTGGCCTTTCTCACCAAAGTTAGGTGCAAAGGTTTTGAAGAGTGGATGCGCGAGAGGAGTTTATGAACTTAAGTTAGTTCTCTAGAGAACAGGTGAAAGCATATGTCTCTAGAATGGAATCCATATTGAAGAGATGGACCAACCAAAATTTGGATGAAGGCATCCAAAATGGAGTTTTTCTTAAAGGCCTACAACTAAAAGCTCTTAAGTTTGTGGAGCTAAGAAGATCAATCAACTTGTAAGCTATAGTGGAAGATGTAAGACTGTATGATGAAGTTGAAGCAAGGTTGTCTAGTACCTCAAGAAGAGGAGTATTACCTCCTCTAATGCTAGGAATGCTATATCCACCAAATGCAGTCCAAGGAACTGTTCCTTGCCCCCTATTGCCAAATGCAAATAGTGTCGAAGTATAGTGCACCAAATCCATAGTAGCTGGAGATAGTAGTGTCTCAAATGATGGTTCAACCACAATAACAGTGGCCTAAAATAATTTTTCGAGTGGCAATTGAACAATAATAGTGGGACCTTGCCAACTGAAACCCTACAACAACAATGAAACCCTACCAACAACTAGAACCAACAAACAACCAATAGTCTCAATAGGAGCTCTAAATCGGAATGAGAATAGAGGACTCTTTGGGCCAACCCAATCAGTCTATGCAATGATTACAAAGATGTCCCAAAACCCTATTGCAAGTACTCTGGTAGAAGAAAATTTGAAAGACTATTTGTCTAATTCAGTTGTGCAAGCATCAAGAAAGAGTTGATGGATGTGATTATAGAACAGTTGCGAACATTGAAAGTGAATACTGTTAGCATATCAAATACTACAGGAGCAAGAAGAGTTGTGATAAGATTAAATACATGGTGTGGGAAGTGCCATCAAGCCAAACATTTAGCCACCACTGAATGTACCCAAAGCCAACTATTCTTGGAGCATTCTGTTCTTATTGCCTAAGAAAGAACCACACAGAAGATATCTACTATCTAAAGGCGATGCATGAAAGGAGGAAGGAAGATTCAAATATGCTAGAATCCAAGATGACAACCTAAGATATTTCTAGAGAGTTTTGTTCTAACTTTGGCCCAATGATATTTCTGTCCCAAAGCTACAGAGAAAGATAGTTTGGTGGTGGTCAAAGATCAGAAGTGAAGTGTTATAGATGTGGAGAAAAATGATATATTTTACCAAATTGTCCAAACCCTAGAAGGTCTATGGACTACAAGCCCTTATGCAGTCGATGCAAAGGAGAAGGCCACATTGCCAAAGATTTTCCTAGTCTATTCCCTTTCCCATTCCCTTGTCAGTTAGAGAAGCCAGTGGACCCTATAAAGGAGTATAACTTGATTAAGAGCCTAGATACCTTTTTTCCTAATCAAACATTTCAACAATTGTTGATATTGTCTCCCAGTTGTTGCAAGAGGTTCAAAAGTATTCTAGCAAAAAGACATGGACTAAAACTGGCTAATTAGGCATCTACATCAAAAGGCAATAAAGCTCTAGGGCCAGTGAAAGGAGTAAAGATAACCAATGCCTTGCTAGATCTTGGCATCATAGAGACTAACATCTGGATAGAAGGTTGCTTCATTGCAAGTGCACTGATAGATGGAGGCTCTTTAGTAAACATCATAATGGATGTGACAATGAAAGATCTAGGCCTAAAGGTATTCAAATCTACTCAGTGGCTCATTAGACTGGTTGATTAGAGCAAAATCAAGCCTTTAGAAATCCTTCCTTACATCATGACCACGGTTGTTATGGCAGAGATTACTAGATGATATACCTGATGGTAAAGCCCCCAACTCTTATGAAACATCTTACCCTCCATTACTTAGAAGACCATGGCTTTTGAAGCATGAGCAAGGAAGATTGGTTTAAAGGAACTCTAACCCTAGGTAGGGGACCCAATAAAGTGGTAATAAAGCTCTATGGTTCTCAAAAAGGAAATGGATCCACCTCCATAGAAGTCATTATTGACTCTTCTAATGAAGCAAAGAATGGAACATCAGCCAAAGAAGATGTTGTTAAGCAAAATTTCCAGAGGAAACATGAAGTACAGTCCCTAACTGTGGACATTGAAAATCAACTTCCAAAAGATACAAAGTCACTATTGATGGGTGAATATCTCCAACATGAACCAGAAATGATTTCCAAAGTTACCTTTAAAGGTGAGATAGAGGCATGGATGTATTGCTCTCCCTATTATATGGCCATAGCAAAGCTAGAGATAGAGCCAGAAGTAGAAATAGAGAGTGTGTTCTTATCTTATAGAGCCCTTACCGAGGCAGAGATAGAGTTTAAATGGGACAATGATGAAAGTGAAGAAGAATCTATTGAATCTGAAGAGGATATAAATGAGGAGGAAGTCCTTTAGTGACCATAGAAGCTAACGATCCTATGCTATTCGATAGAATGTCTATGGTGTCCTTTGGATTGGTAAATGGACCTCATCATATGCAAACATCTATAAGAAGTTGATTAAGCAAAATAAGCCTTCCTTTAGTAGTGGCTCTTATTGCCCTAAACTACCCTTCTCGAGAAAGGATGATGAAGTGCGATAGCCCGAACATAACTTAGATAGTCCATGTAATGTGACATTTCTAGATGCATCCTCAGAAGACGAGTACTTGATTTAAAAGGTAATTAACTCTCAAAACAAAATCTAAAATAGCCTTGATACCATTTTAGTTTCTAAAGAGTCAAACGTCGGGTCCCCCACTGAAGGTCAAAGAGGAGCTGGTTCTAGCAAAGCATCAAAAGAGGAGGCCACTCCGTTGAAGGAATTAGATCTGTACCTAGAAGTAGTATGTAGCACCTTCATTCAAGAAGTGGAAGGTGAAAACAAATTAACATTTGTGGATACAAATAGCATTGAATGTCACCTAAACGTGGATAGCAGCCTTTTAGAGAAGAGGGGTTGTTGGTCTTATGTGACTTATTGAAGGAGAACTTGGACATGTTTGCATGGTCCTGTAAAGATCTAAAGGGGATTGATCCCATTGTATGTCAGCACCACATTGACATAGAGCTTGATGCCAAGCCAATATGACAATATCAGAGGCACATGAATTCAAATTACCTAGCCTTAGTTAAAGTAGACTTATTGAAGCTTTTAGAATATGAGTACATTTATCTAGTGGTTGATAAGTGAATGCGTCTCGCCCATCGTGATAGCACCCAAGAAGAATGGAAAATTATGAACTTGTGTGGACTTTCACAAGCAAAATTCCAAGACCAAGAAGGATAATTTTCTTATTCCTTTCATAGACCAACTGTTGGATGGTTTCAGTGGGTACAATCAAGTCCAGATAGAAAAAGAAAATGAGTCCAAGACAATCTTCACAACAGAATGGGAGACATATAGTTATAGAGTGATGCTGTTTGGGCTCTACAATTCCCCTGCCACGTTCCAGCGAGCCATGATGGCCACATTCCAAAATCACTTGCATGATTTCATTGAGGTATATCTATATGATTTTTTTGTTTTCAATATGCTTTGTAAGTATTAGGGACACTTAGAGTAATGCTTTGATCGACGCCAAGAGTATGGGATCTCCCTCAATCCCAATAAATGCATATTTGGAGTCTCTTCGGGCATTCTGTTGGGCCACATTATCTCTGCATAGGGGATAGCAATAGACCCTACCAAGACTGGGAAGATTGTAGCCCTAATTACACCAACCAATCTAAAAAATTTGAGATGATTTCTTGGCCATGTGGGCCACTATAGGAGGTTCATAACACATTTGCAACAAAGGAAATAGCCTGTACAAGATCCTAAGGAAAGATGTCGAGTTTATTTGGATAGACGATTGCAAATAATCCTTTAATGCCTTGAAGTAGTGTCTCATCAAAGCACCTATCTTACAACCTCTCAATTGGATGAAAGAATTTCATGTGCACATTGATGCATCTATCAAAAAGGGCTAGACACAGCTCTCTATTAGACATGCTTCTCAAAGTTGGACCAACCAAATTATTATGCAAGTTGAAAAGTCACCGATAGAGAGCGAAATTACTACTCATAGGATACTGGCGACGAACCCTCCACAAAGATACCCATGATTACTATAAGCACTGTGATGCTTGTCTCAACGAATGGGGAAGCCTTAAAAAACCAATGCAATGCCACTATAGCCGATCCTTCCCTTGAAGCCATGTGAGAAATGGGGCATGAACTTCATGGATCCAATTTACCCTCCAACCAAAAGAAAGCAAAATAAATACATGCTGGTTTGTATTAATTATGTGATGAAGTGGTGTGAAGCCAAAGCTCTCAAGTGTGATGATGGTAACAACATGGCTTTATTTTTGTACGAGAACATTATCACCTGCTTTGGCAATCCCTTAGAGCTTGTCAGTGTGATAGAGGCACTCACTTTCTAAATAAGATCATGAAAGAGAGTCCACATCCTACTACCCTAAAGCCAATGGCCAAGTTGAAGTCATCCATCGCATCCTCTGTTGATCTCACCAAAAGAAGCATAAAAACAAGGCACAAAAATATCCATACATATACCATCTTTTCATCTCTTGTAAAGGGAATAATATTCACTTTGTTAAAAAAAGTCACTAAAATACACCCTACATGAGGGGGCCACATCCACATCCATGATTAATAAATGGCATACACAAAAGTGTATGTGCATGCACTTGCAAAAGGTTAGAAAGAATTGAAATGTAAAGGCTAAAGCCTTACGAATACAAATGTATTAAAAAAATAATTTAAAAAAATATAAAGGGTTGTGTGTCTTTTGGGGAAAAGGTGGGGTGGAGTGCACAGCTGATTATGTGCCTCTTTCTTCCCTTTCTTCCAAAATTCCCACATTCTCCCTTTATGGTGCAAATCTTTCTCTTTCTTCTCTCCTCTATCTTTTGTGCATAAATTTCTCTTTTCCTTTTGCTCTTTCTTTTGTGCATAATGGTTGAAGATATGGATGAAGACGATGAATCTATTCATTGTTAATAGCAAAAATTGTGGTTTCTTTTTAGTTTTGAGATTAATGATAGAGCCATACACATAGATTTTGTATGCTCCCTAGTTTTTTGTTTACTTTATGCCATGGGAGGGATGCCTTCATTTTGGTGCGCAGCGAGGGAAGAAGCTGATCTCAGCAACTACAATTACAAAGAGATTGTATGGTGACTAAAAAAGCTAATGCAGCAATGAAATGATAAGTTAATAGCATATTGATGGTTCAGAGAAGAAGCAGAAGAGAAAATAGATGAAAGGTCATGTTGTTTTTATTGCTACAATTATTATTGCAAATCAGTTATCTAGTTTCTGTATGCTTACCTGTTTGTATTCATGATTTTTGAAGAAGGAGAAAGAAGAAGAAGATAAGAAGAAGAAGGAAGAAGGATAAAATGAAAGAGTAGCATGGCACCTTTCTCTTACATTCTTGTCTTTGCTTTTGGCACCTTTTATTTTCTCCCACCCCCACCTTCCTAAACAATAATCTCTAAACTTTAATCCCCTTTCCAACACATAGCTTACAACAATCTTGGAATTGGGAAAGCTAGAGGCCCAAGCAACAAGAAAAGAATAAAGGCATGAAGAGAGAGGAGAAGAAAGGCAAACATCCTAGCCTTAGTTCTAGCTGACATGTGCAATTGGAATTTGAGGGAGAGATAGAGGCAGTTGGAGGTAGAGAGAAAGGGACTGTAGATATGGTTGCAATAATCCCTACCAAGAGCACGATAGAGGTAGCTGGATCTAGAGAAGGATGAGTATAGAGAAAAAGAAGAAGTAGATGCCTACATCATATCCTTCTTTTGTGTGATGTGAGCCCTAATAGACACCATTGCTCAAATATTTTCATCAAATGGAATCCTTTTTGCATCCCTGTTTGCTTATCCCTCACAAAGTATGGGAAATGCATGTGGCCTAGGAGCTTGTGATTAAACACCTTTTCCTCCATCTTCATGGCCTCACCCCTACCATTGCCATTCAGCCCTTCTCCAATAGCAATGACTTGGACCTACTATGGAAGACTTATCCCAGCCTAGCCTGTTTTCGTACTTTGGTTGTCATCATATTATAGGTGTTGATAAGATGAATAAGAAGTGAGAATAAATGACAAGAAGAAATGCCTCACTCCCCACAACGTAGCCCTCATTAAACATTTGCAGCCCTATCTCTCCATCTTCCCAATTTCAAAGCCAAACCCCCTTCTCTTTATGCCTCCTCCTTGAAGAAGGAGTCATTTAGGCCTAAATGTGCTTAATTTTGAGAAGTGCATAATCATAATAAGATAGAGTAGAAGTGGGGGAAAGAAAGAATTGAAGAAGAAGACATCATTGGCACACATGTGGAGAGAGAAATGGAAGAGAGAATGCATTCCAATTGGCTTGCTATCGCTATATCTGACGTCTTCTTTATTGGTTAATCTAGAAGGATGCGACCCATTTGAGCCTCTCCCATCATCTACTTCATTAGTAATCCAACAATGCTTTGTGATTATCTTCCCCTTCTTGCTACCTCTCTTGTCGTGTATAAGAAGGTCCATTTCCATATCCCTAAAAGAAGAGGTAGAAGTAGAAGGAAACGGCTACAACAGGGTGGTTTTTTCCCTCCTTTTCTTCTTCCCCATCGTCCACTCCTCTTCTCCAATACTCAAAAGTGTTTCCTTAGTCTTGTGGAAGAAATCCAATAGCAATAAAGAGATAGTGGAAGTTTTGATAGAATAAGAGGAGTGGCAAGAAGCATGAGGAGCATGTCGATGGGCCACATGCACCTCATATCGGAGAATGTCTCCAGATCTGTCCAAAAATCTATCTCATCCCTTGAGAATCAGGCAGAAGCAGATGAGTCAATAAAAGATGCATTTAAGAGAGCAGTCAAATTTGCATAGAGGCACAGAAGAAGAAGAAGACATGTTGTAGTGCACCATCTGGATGTGCCGATTTCGAGTGCACCAAGAATCCATCAATAGCGTGCACTTCGCATGCAAATCATACAAGGAAACAAACAATTGACAACCTTCCCCCTCAATAATTCCTCTTCTCCTCTTCATTGGCTTTCCCCCTCCAAATCTTCTTTCATAGTTGTTTAGTGTGGAAATAATAGTAATACCATGTCACACTGACATAGGTATAAAAGGGAGAGACATGTAATTTTTCTCATCTTTTAAAACATTAATACATTACTATCTCTTTCTTCATTACCTTGCTCATAGCTTCTATGGCTTCTCATCTCTTTGTCTTTCTCTCTCCATTTCTAGTATTTCTCTCTCCTCGTCACTCACTCACACACTCTCTCTCTCGTGCACTCCTCTCTCTTCCGTAGTATTCTTTCTCCTCTTTCTCTCTCTCCAGTCCACTTCTTGATAATAACAACTCATCTCTATGTTTTGTTAATAAGCGATTCTTCAATCTAAGAACATCTATCTCTACAATAAAGTTAAGCATATAGCCTAAAGTCCATTATAACCATTACCAATAAACCACATTAGTGAAGAGCTATTATAGAAAAGAGGAGTACTATTTTTGATAGAGTCTCTAGGGTGTAACCTTCCAGCCAACCAAAGACCAAGATTTTCATTTCCTTCAAATTGCAGCACATGTTTCATGAACTCTGAAAAAGTATTCCATTTTATTCTTTTCTTGATTGGTTCATACTCACATTCTAGCTCAACATGAAGATGATAGTAGAGAGTTCTTTTACTAGTTTTACTAGTCAATTAGCATCATCTTTATAGCGACCTACATTTTTAGGTCTGATGCAAGCAATGATAATATTATAGTAATAACTTTTAATTATATTAAATATATTTATTTATCAAAATAAAAACTAAAAAAAATTCAAAACGCTTTTATTTTTAAAAATATTTTCTCTCTCTAGTATCTCTTACAGGCCATTTTTAAGATCTCAAACCTCCCCTAATGTACCATATACATAGAATATTAAAAACATAAATTAGTTTGGAGGTATTTAAGTGTAAAATAAAATATAAAATAGATATTTTAACATGTAATATGTATAAGAATAATTTGAGATTTAAAAAATTCATTTTTATGATAAATTAAAAAATAAAATTTAGAGTAAAAGCTAGTACAACTTGTTAAAAAGAATTACAGACTTATGTAATTACTTTGGTGGATCCCATCTTAGAGCATAAAATTTGTAGTTACTAGGGTGAAAAGAAAGGATGTTTCCTACTTTATAGATTAGATCCAACACATAAAGTAGGATGGAGCCCAAGAATGTAGGGGGACCAGGGGACAAAAAGACATACAAAGATGACCATGGAAAAGAGACTAATCCAAGTTTATCTTATCCATTTCTTATGAAGTCCTTTTGGAGTCCACATTTTTTTTGATAACTTAATCTCATGAGATATATAGTGTAGCATACTGCATGGGTTTTAGTGTTCATTTGGTCGCGAATGCAACTTTTATCCTCATCAATTCTTGTGTAGTGGATTATTTTAGCACACACATGCCATATTGGAAATTGAATATGTGTGATACAATGCTTACGACTTTTATCAGGGTATATCTCTTTTGATGCTTTCAATGGTGATGCATTTTTTTTGTGGTGTTTTTGCTCCAACCAAGGAGTTAATAAATTTGAGCTAGACGAGTGGGTCATTGCTTATTTTTAGTACTTTTTTGAATACTCTGTGTGTATGATTTATAAGGCCATCCTATGTGTAACAGTTTTGTGTACAAATAATTAGCATACTTTCTTTAAGTGTGATTGTAGTATGTAGCACTCATTTTTTGGTATCATTTGGCATTTTGAATATACATGGACAAAATTTGTAAGATCTTCATGTTGCTTCTAATATGGTTTTTGGTGCACCTAGTTCTCTCAAGTATGTATAGTTTGTTTATATACTAATTAATGCGTGTACCAAAATGTGATAGTGAAGGATTTGTAGAAGGTCTTTTACAACACATTTTGCTTATGTCTTGTAAGACATGTAATATGAGAACAATTTTTGTAGCGAGATAAATTTTCTACAAAGCTTTTATCTTTTTACTTCTTTATGTTTTGTTCTAGTGCAACAACACTTGTTCTTCCAACTTAGTTCTGTTTGTCTTGTTTTCCTCATGAGGTTGATGGGGGACCCATTATTTTCGAGCAAGTGTTGACAAGCATTTTGCCATTTCGCTAGGACATTCCATCTCTTTCTCTTTCCTAGATAAAGATTCTTCCTACCTTCTTATCATTTTGTCCTCTAATTATTCAATTTCCACAATGTCCCACAAGAAGTAAAATTTCTCTCTCCACCCTTTTTTTGATAATCATCTCGCTTTCATGTAAAACATATTGTGAACCCCAAACAAAGAAAGTTGCAAAAATCAAAGTCAAAGAGTACCCAAGGGTAGTCAAAGTCAAGGTCAAAGGAGTTGTTGGGGACCATTAAGTAACAAAAAGTGGAGTTGAAGTAAAATGAGCCTAGTTTGAATTTTATGGTGTAAGAATCCTGACACTATACTTTTACAATTTTTAGAGAAATTTTTTGGAACTGTGAATCTCTAGGCAAGATATCCTACTTGGATTTTATAATATCTTCCTAGAATTCAATTTTATAAAAAAAGAGAGTTCACTCTAGTACATATTGTAAGATTTCTTAGAGTCATGGATGCATATCTTTAAGTCATGTGCATGTTTGCACATAAGACATTCAAATCATGTTTCATAGGCAAGTCTTGTGCCACAAATCTAAAGATAAAGGGCACATAATAATTCAAATGATCAAACTTAAGAGAGGCCAAGGGTTGAGGCTATCCACATGAGAAGATCTATATATCTAGTGTCTAAATTGAATAGAAGCTTTCATCCTTGTGTGTGTAATCTTTGGGTCCTTTCTTCTTCTCCCTTCTTACATCCACCTTACATCCACGATAGCAAAAGCTAGAGAGAGAGAGAGAGAGAGAGAGAGAGAGAGAGAGAGAGAGAGAGAGAGAGAGAGAGAGAGAGAGAGAGAGAGAGAGAGAGAGAGAGAGAGAGAGAGAGAGAGAGAGAGAGAGAGAGAGAGAGAGAGAGAGAGAGAGAGAGAGAGAGAGAGAGAGAGAGAGAGAGAGAGAGAGAGAGAGAGAGAGAGAGAGAGAGAGAGAGAGAGAAGCCTGTACTCATTGCTCTCTTCTCTCTTTTTCTTTCTTTACTTCTACTATACCCATGTGTGGAGGTTGAGGTAACCATAACTATTAGCTTGCCTATGTTAGTTATGTTAGTCAATCATCTCCTGGTTGTGAGCTTCTATTCGAGTCTAATAGTGACATAAGAGTCTTGGTAGTTTAGATATATTTTCTTTATTTATCGACTTCTTGTGTGCATTCCTAGGCTAGTTACTACTTTCCATAGTCTACCTACACCTATCAAACATTGTCATTGTCATTTGTGATTTCTTCAGAATCACCACTATTTTTCTAGCATTTTTTCCTTCATTGACTAGCATTTATTGCTAGTAAGCTAGCATTTATGGCCTCCCATGACATAGATTGGCCATATTTGGGTATTTTTGTCTATTTATAGCCAACCCCCCACTTGGCAGATACACATGCACTCTTCACTCTTTAGTCTTCTCTTTACAAGTGTATAGTTCGATACTCCAACTCTTCATGCTTGGTGTTGCCATCATCATCAACTTGATTTAGTGCCCACCCTCATTGTTGAATGTTGAAATGACTTGTTTTTTGGCCGATTTTGTTGTTTTTGTGGGCTAAATGGTTGATTTTACATGATGATTGATTGGTTTAGAAGTGGTTTGAGAAATTTTTGGATAGGGTGGAATGGTTTTGATAAGCTCATGATGTTTTTCAGTAAAGATATGAGGTTTATGACGTTTTGTTATGTTCTATTTTTCTTCTCTATGGAAGGATGGAGTGATGATTGATAAATTTTGAGGTTATTTGAAAGCTTATTGATTGATTTTTGATGGTTTGGAATGATTTAAGTGAGCTAAAAGCTTTCTAATGCTTTTTGTTGACCTTCTGTTGAGCGTCTGTAGATCCTCTGTTTGTGTTTTGTTTTGTTTTGTTCTGTATACCTCTGTAAGTGTGATAATGGATGAATGTGAAGCTTGGAAAAGTTTTACAATCTTGGGAAGGGATGAATATAAGTTAAAATAAGCTTGAAGAAGTTAAAGATCTAGCTACTGAAGACTTGAAGTAAAGACTGAAGTGAAGTAACAGTAGTGAGCTCTCAAGAGACACTGTAGTGGTCCTGTTGACCTTTCATACTAGACATACCTCTTGGAAGGGGTATCCACAACCTACTAGGGGTTATGAGTGATTATTATTGATGATCTCATTGTACTATTGAGAGAGAGAGTGTGTGAGAGATATAAAATTCTATGCCAAACAATATATCTATGAGTGAGAGATTGTGAGAGAAAGCTATGGAATCTTTGAAGATGAATAATATGTGATATCTTTCCATTCAAAGTGGTGTACTATCTTGTGTCCTTGTGGTTTTCTTGAAGAATTCTATGAAGAATATGAAGAGCATGATCGATATTTTGTTAAAGCTAAAGCTGTGGGAGAATTGTCTCTATGAAACTACGTGAAGATTTCTTGTTCCCGATGTTCTTTTCCTTGTTGTGGACATATCAAATATGAAAAATATGGTTGTTGATGATATAAGATAGATTTTCTTGCAGTAGATTCCGTGTGTTCTTGGTATTCCTCTTGGGGCTCCATGTTTTTGCTATGTAGGCAGGGAAAATTGCCATCAACAAGCATTAGAAGAGGCTGAAAATAAAGGAAATGGCATTGCCAAGAGGAGAAGAATTCGATGGATACTTGCAAAGTTCCTTCTACCACCGAAGAATTGGAGATTCTCATTGCCAAAGATACTTTTTACAAGGATTTCATCCCACAATGGTGGAAACATATTACCATCATGATGCAGGCTTTATGTGGTGAACTATTTTCTCTCCCTATTGAAGCAATAGAGACGTGAATCTTGGTGGCAAGTTGTTTTGAAACAAACTAAAGTGTAGAAACAGAGAGAATGATCATCCATGGGAGATTTGACATTCATTGAGAAGTTTCTTGACATCATCAAGTGGGAAATCATGAAGAAGCTTCAGAAGCCATGGTTAATGGAAGTTTACAAAAACAGGAAAGAAAAGAGTTGGAATTTGTTCGTAGATGCTCAACAGTAGGATACATGGGATGCATGGTCCAATTAGCAACCCACTGGAAGTTGGTAGATAGAGTGTTGTTCACAACATACACTATTGAAACCATCAGAAGTTGGCATTATTATGATGATGGCACCACAACGATCCTCAAAAAAATGAGTTTTGATACCCTCAGAACCGAATACCTTCCCCTCTCTGAAAGCTGAATTTAGAGACATTGAAAGCAGGAAGTAGAAGAAATGTTGGCAAGAGAGTCCTCCGGAGATTGAAGCCTCCCCTGATTTTGTTTTGTTGAGTACATATCAACTGGGTGGAGCGAACTCCCCAATGAATGATGCAATCAAGAGGCAAGCACTAGAACGAGTCCAGAGGTACATGAGAAGAGAGAAGGAAAAAATTAAAGCAGGGAACGAGCTAGTAGTAGAAGCTTCCTTTGATGCCCTAGCAACACTCTTTACAAAAGTCCCTATGGCGACTCAAGCTCCACTTCCTAGTCAGATCCGGCCTAGAAATATTGATGAGACAGGCTAGTGAATGTAGTCCCATTGCCCATCTTTAAGGGAGAGTACAATGAAGACCCTGAACTTCATGTAGTAGAGTTTATGGTAGCATTGTGGCTAACAATGCCAGAACCCTCAGGCGCATCGGTTGGTGATATTCCCCACCACTTTCAAAGGTGCGGCATTTCAATGGTATGAGAGATAAGCAACAAGAACTTTTGGCACATGGGACGACTTGAAGTTGGCCTTTCTCACTAAATTTAGGCTTGAAGGTTTTGAAGTGCGGATGTGAGAGGAGTTCATGAACCTAAGTCCAGTCCTCTGGTGAATGGGTGGAAGCCTATGTCTCGTGAGTGGAATCCATATTGAAGAGATGGACTAACCATCACTTGGATGAAGGCATCTAGAAGGGAGTTTTCCTTAGAGGCCTACAACCAGAAGTTTTCAAGTTTGTGGAATGGTGAAGACCAATCAATCTCAAGTTGCAGTGAAAGGTGCAAGACTATATGAGTCCATGACAGTGGGCACTACAAGTCAACTGTCAAAAGAAGCAAAGTCTTTGTGAATGGGTGAATACCTCTTCCATGAACTAGAATTGACTTTCTGAAATCACCTCTAACAATGAGATAGAAGCATGGATGTTCTGTTCTTCCTGTTACATGGTCGTATTAGAAATAGAGGCAGAGACAGAGATAGAAGCAAAGATAGAAGGAAAAGCAAAAGGAGAGGACATAATAGAGAGTCTATTATTCTCTTACAGATCCCCCACAGAGGTAGAAACAAACTCTAAAGAGGACAAAGATGATAGTGAAGAAGAAGATTATGAAAGTGGGCTAGAAGAATCTATCCTACTCGTAGAAGGCAAAAATGAGGAAGAAGTTCCCAAAGCCTCAGAAGCACAAGATCCCATGATGTTTGACAGAATGACTCTCGTACCCTTTGGACTAGCTAATGGGTCAGATCATATGCAAAACCTCTATAAGAAATGGATTAAGAAGAATAGGCCTTCCTTTAGTAGTGGTTCTTGCTGCTCTAATCCACCCTTCTCATGAGAAGATGATGACGATGCACCTTGCCAACAACCCCCAGCCTTGCACCTTAAATAGAACTCAAAATATTCTTGTTATGTGACATTTTTGGATGCATCCTCGGAAGACGAGTCCTTGGGCCAAGAAGTAACTCATCCTCAAACCAAATCTAGAACCACCCTTCAGCTTCCCAAGAAGCGAGCTAAGTCTCCACTGAAAGACGACATCAGTTCTAGGCCATGAGCTTTATTCCCTCTTGGATGGATTCAACAGATATAACCAAGTCCAAATCACAGAAAAAGATCAATCTAAAACAACCTTCACAACCGAATGGGGAACCTATGCTTACAAAGTGATGCCATTTGGGCTCTCTAGGGCCCTTGCTACCTTCCAACAAGTGATGATGACTGCATTCCAAAACCATCTATATGATTTCATTGAGGTATACCTAGATCACTTTTGTGTCTATAGCCTAATCCGTGAGCATTGGGGAGACCTAGAGCAGTGCTTTGACAAACATCAAGAGTATGGGATTTCTCCCAACCCCGATAAATGTATCTTTGGCATCTCATCAGGAATTCTTTTGGGCCAAATTGTCTCTGCTCAAGGGATAGCAATAGATCTTGCCAAGATTGCAGCCTTAACAGTGCTAACCAACCTCAAACAATTGAGGAGATTCCTTGGCAATGTGGGCTATTACAGAAGGTTTATTTTACACTTTGCGACAAACAAGGCAGCCCCTTTTCATAAACTCCTTAGAAAAGATGCAGAGTTTATATGGACCATTGATTGTGACGAGGCATTCAACACCCTGAAGCAATGTCTGATTGAAGCACTTATCCTATAACCTCTTGATTGGATGAAAGAGTTCCATGTGCACATCGATTAATCAGTCGAAGGCCTAGGTGCAATATTATGCCAAAAGGACCCCTCGCAGTTTGATCAACCTATCTATTATGCAAGCCGAAAAGTAATTGATAGAGAATGAAACTACACAGTGGCGGAGCTTGAATGCTTGGAAATGGTGTTCACTTGGAGAAGTTTCGATACTATCTACTATTGTGGATCATGAGGCCCTGTCCTTCCCAATGAAGAAGGCCAATGTGAAGGGAAGAATGATGAGATGACTCCTTTTGTTTTAGGAGTTCAAATTTGAAGTGGTTACCAAACCCGGTCACTCCCATGTTCGTCTGATCATTTGTCACAAATCCCTCAAAGCAATGACAAAGAGCATGATGATCCAGACCTTCCTAATGCTTCCCTATTTCTAGTCTAAATTTTTACCCCATGGTATGCAGACATAGCCAACCTCTTGGGCAACCCAACAATATCCCCCTGGTATCTCGAGCCATGAGAACAAGAAGCTTCTGTTGGAATCAAACCCCTACACCCTGTTAGTACAAGAAAGGCAAAGACGAAGTTTGCATAGATATGTTGCAGGAAATGAGATTGGAATAGTGTTGAAAGCATGCCACGATGAGCCCTGTGGTAGACACTTTGTAGGAGAAGTGATAGCTAGAAATGCTTTACTCGCATGATATTGGTGGCCGATCCTCCCCAAGGATGCCTATGACTATTGCAAATGTTGTGATGCTTGTCAGAGAATGGAAAAGCCTACCAAATCCTACGCCATGCCATTGAAATCCATCCTTTCCCTAAAGCTGTTCAAGAACTGGGGAATCGACTTCATTGGTCCCATCAATCCGCCAACTAGAAGGAAGCAGAACAGATACATCTTGGTCTGTACCAACTATGTGACCAAGTGGTGTGAAGCCAAAGCTCTCAAGTGGGATGATGGCAATAGCGTGGCCCTGTTCTTGTATGAGAACATCATCACCCATTTTCGCAGTCCCCTAGAGCTCATAAGTGACAAATGTACTCACTTCCT